>NC_033801.1:56383346-56398105 GCF_001876935.1 Asparagus officinalis
GGTTGGAAATTTTGGAGAGGCGAAGCCCTGCTGGATTCAAGACTCAGAACTTAACAAGATTCAAGCTTTGGGACTTTGAGGACTTGCACATCCAGATCTGGTGCTCGACGATCATCAACGCCAAATAAGGCAGGAGTTCGAGAGGACCGGATCTCAGATCTACGTTGCTACACTCCGGATCTAAGCTTGGTCTTAGATCCCGAGACTTGGACGATTGTTTCCTTAGTGAAACAATCCTCCCCGGCTATTATTTCCTTGGTGAAATAATACCCGTTGTACTACGTAGATCCGACCGGATCTAGATCGCGCGGTGGTCCACGGCAAACAACCCCGGCGCAGGCAAAGAACCCACAAAAGCGAGCGCGCAGAATGAAAAACCCACAAAATCGACGCGACCGCCAAAACAGGAGCTCGCGATTCGTTAACACCAAAGGACAAAGAGTGTATCTTTGTTATTTTTATTGATTTTCGTTGTAACGGATCCTTATAAAAAGAGGATCTTTTTAACTAACCAAAAAGTTGTAACTCAAGATGACAATGGAATCAATAACAAAGAAAGACACGGTTTTTCCAGCGAACAACAGTTGTTTGATGTTTCAGGGACCACAGCTGACAAGAATGAAGAGTTTCGTCCTTTTCCCCAGGCGAGACCTTCGATTGTTGGCCCCGCTGCCAGGCGGAAGAGATTAGCTCACAAGCCGTATGTAGGTTCGCGAGCATCTGAGATGGATTTGGCTGGTGATGATCCTGTTAGCGACGGAGGTAACATCTACCCTACAGATCATCCTTTTGATCATTTAGAACTTCGACTCATGCTTTTCCATCTCTATGTAGGAGAGCGTGTGGATAGCGAGATGAGTCTTGATCCTGCTCCTCATGATTTTGTATCTTCTGGTGAGCCTGATTCACCGCACCAGGTAGAAAAGCCTGCAGAAGCTGCCGACATTAAGGAGACTGTCAATGTAGGACCCGATTCAGCGAATCCAGGTACATCTACTATTGACAATATATCCTCTAGATGGCACACAAAGGAGTTGAACGATTCAGAATTCGTGCATTCCCTAATTGTCTCTATGCTTCTTGCTCTATTTAGATAAATTGCAGGAAGCAAACGTGGATCTTGGGAATATAGAGGCTAGCATACCCATGAGAGGTAACTCATTTCCATTGGTCGTAGTCTTTTTATTCTTCTTTCGTACTTATATTCTCTTGTGTCAGATTTCTCGACTGACGATTTTAACGAGGAAGGTTTGCTTGTGGACACTCCTATGCTTCACTTCATGTATGGCTCTCCTCAGATTGATGACCAGTTGCCTGGAGATATGTTTTCTGAGTCTACACTCCCTAAGAATCCCGGGGATGGTTCTTTTGAAGGTACGTGCCTCTTCTCAAGTTAATTATAGGACTAGCCAATTTTTGACTAATGCAGCTATAACCTGAGAATTTCGTTTCGTGTTTGACAGAAGCTTTTATCAAGACTGATCCTGTTGAGCCGGCTGTGAGACCAACTACACCAGCTGATACATCCACAGCCGTTACACCTCCACTACCCCCAGTGATTCAAGGAGAAGAAGGTATAAATTGTGCAACTGAGAAATGTTATTTATTTCCTCATCAAGGCTTTTGACGGATTTTTCCTTTTTTGTGTAGGGCCTTCTTCTCGGCTTCATGTCCTTGTGAAGGAGTTATTATCAGACAGTAACCCAGAGAAGATTGTCATCAGCATAGAAGTCCGCTCCTTCTTCTCCTTCGTGAATGCTATGATTGGCAAACTCTTCCACGGCGGACTTTTCCTTCACCAGTTTAAGCCTTTCCTTGATTCTAGGATAAGCTCAATAAGGGATGCAGGACACCCGGATCTGGCGAAGGCTATAGTTGATGACCTTGATTGCCTAGAGCATGAGCTTCAGATGTTTCGCGATCTCCGGGATGCAGGTGCCTCTTCATTCATCGTCGCCGATTTGGATACTCTCTTACAGACATGGCACGATACTCGAGTCCTTGCTGAGCTCGAGGTTCAGGTGCAGCGGGATCGGGTAGACCGAGTTGAGGCTAACCTTGCCATCATATCATTTTCACTCTCCGATCTTGACTCTTCAATTGCCTCCTGCGAGACCGAGATAGAGGAGTTCCAAAGAGTGCTTCGTGAAAAAGAGGAGACTTTGAGTATTCTTCAGATGACGAAGGTACAGGATCAGCAAGCCCACACTGCTTTATCTGAGGAGTTAAACTCTTTGAAGCAGAAGCTGACCGAGACGGAGGAGGTTGCTACGGTGACTTTAGCCACCACTGAAGAGTCCATCAGAGCTGAGCTTAGGCAGGCTTATGATGATAAGCTGTCTAAGCTTAGTCAGCAGATTTTTAGTCATGGGCTTGATGTATGATTTTATTTGCTGAACATTTTGACTCTTGATTCTCTTAGTGGAACTGGTTTTATCTTCATCTTTATTATGATTCCTCATTCTGTTTGAAATGATTGACCATAATACTCATAGGATTTTTGGCAAACCCTCAGCCATCAACGGGTTTGATAAGCCTTTACCGACTACCGTTTGAGTCGGGCTAGCATGCGGATTGTCTACATCCGTTCTGCATGTAACGTTGTGCTAAGAGAATGAATTCTCTGAGACTTTGTACTATGATATTGAATACATAGGCTTTACCATTTGTTACGGGAATAGGTTACCCGGCGACACGTGTTAGGTGTTGACTTTAGGATTTTTGGCTAACCCCTAGCCTTCAACGGGTTTAATAAGCCTTTACCGACTACCGTTTGAATCGGGCTAGCATGTAGATTGTCTAAATCCGCTTCGCATGTAACGTTGTGCTAAGAGAGTGAATTCTCTGAGACTTTGTTGCTACGACTTCGAATACGTAGACTTCGTCATTGTTATGGGAATAGGCTACCCAGCAACGTGTATTAGACGTTGACTTATCCCTACTTAGGCTTCAGGATAAAATACCCCAGAATCGAACTCTGGTGTCTTTTTCTACGGAGAAAGACTAAACCGGCGACACGTGTTAGGCGTCGTCATATCCTTTCTTAGGATTCAGGATGAAATTCCCCATGCGTGTAAGGCATGGATTTTGGTGTTATTAATAACAACCTGCCACAATGTTGAATATGTGGACGGGTGTTCTTTTTAACGGTTAAGAACTAACCGGCAGCGCGGGTTAAGCGCAGACTTATCCCTGCTTAGGTTTCAGGATAAAATACCCTAGAATCGAACTCTGGTGTCTTTTTGTACGGGAAAAGACTAAACCGGCAGCGCGTGTTAGGCGCAGACTTATCCCTGCTTAGGATTCGGGATAAACTTCCTAGGATGAATCCTAGATTGATAAATTCTTGGAAAAGGTTGGTGTGGGAAAGAAAGAATTTTATATTCTATTTCCCGGTCTTCTTTTAGGGTGAAGACGAATCTGAATACAAGGAAGAAAGAATTTTATATTCTATTCCTTGATTCTGGAAAGGAAGAATTTTATATTCTATTTCCAGCGAAAAAGAAACTAGGAGTGGGATCTCCACTCCGAGAATCTGGAAGATCTAGATAAATTTACCTTTTATAGGACTGTTTATCTAATCTAAAGATGAATTCCTCGTTTATTGAAGTGAAATTTCAACTTAGGCTATAACCATGGGAAGGCTTAACTAAAGAGAAAAAGAAGGGAGTTCTTTCGTTTATCGAAAGAGGACTCTGAACGGAAAATGGATCTCTTGTTCATAAAACGAGCCAAGAGGGGAAATTGCTGGTGGTTTGGACCAGGGAGACACTTTTGGTGGACTCACTGCCAATTGAAATTGATCAGTGATGGATTTTGGTGGTGAAAATGATTTTAGGTTATCCTCTAGAATATTAAGTATAATATTCTTCAAGGAACTTCCCGGAAAATAGGTTATCTTGAATGTACTAGGGATAGTACTTTTTCAGGAACTTCCCATTTATTGGCATTAATTGCCTGGCGCCCTCTTGAGTAACCAGGCGATATGCGCCGTTTGAGTAGACTGTGTCTATCACAAACGGTCCTTCCCATTTGGGTTCAAATTTACCTTTTTTCTTGGAATTGAGGATTATCGATCGACGAGCAGCAAGGACCAGATCTCCTTCCTTAAAGCTTCTCTGTCGGACTGTTTTGTTAAAAGCCCTAGATATTCTGGCGTGATAAAACTCAATTTGTTGTTGAGCTTCTAAGCGCTTTTCATCCAACCTTTCGAGTTCTTCGAGACGTTTCTGATGTTGCTCTTCTGTCGTCATCTCCGCCGCGAGAGCGATCCGAAGGGATGAGATTTGGATTTCCAATGGTAGCACAGCTTCACATCCGTATACCAACGAATATGGGGTAGCTTCTGTAGGTGTGTGTATGGTGGTACGATAAGCCCAGAGTGCTTCACCGAGTTTATCATCACAGTCTCATTTATTGGTCTTCACGAGCTTTGACAAGATCTTGATGATCATCTTGTTAAATGCCTCAGCTAATCCATTCACAGCGGGATAATAAGCTGTTGACGAAACATCTTGAATCTTGAACTTGTCACAAAATCTGACGAAAGCGTTGCTTATGAACTGTGGACCATTGTCATGGATGATCCGTCTTGGCACGCCGTGTCGGTATATGACATGATGCTTGATAAAATTAATAACGTTGTTCGTCTTCACTTCTCTAAGCAGAATTGCTTCAGCCCACTTTGAAAAGTAATCCGTGATCACGAGAATGAATCGATCACCTTTGACTGAAGGGGGAAAGATAGGACCGACAATGTCCATACCCCATGTCTCGAACGACCAAGATGTGGTTGACGTATGTAAACGCTCTGGCAGTTGGTGCATATAATTTGCATGTACTTGACAGGCATGACATTCTCGGGCGTATTCGATTGCATCACGAACCATTGTTGGCCAAAAATATCCTATTCTCCTGATGCGATCATACAGTTTGGGACCAGGCTGATGCGCACCACATTCTCCTTCGTGTGCTTCCTTAAGAACTTCTTCTGCTTCTTTGTTCGAAAGGCATCAGAGTAACAAACCATCGTACCCTCTACGGTATAATATATGGGTCTCGGTATTATAGAAGAATCTTGGTGCTCTTCGGCGGATTGATTCCCTTTTTTTTACGTCCTCTGGCAAAATACCATATTGGACGTAGTCAATGATAGGAAAACACCAATCTCGGGACTCAGACCCAATTTGAGTTGAATTCACCTCCTCGGTGTTTATGTTTCTATCATCTTCCTCTTTACTATCCATATTGTATATGGGTATGCAGAGCTGATGCGTCCTTACTGTGACTAATAGTTCAGTTTCGGGAGGCTGCGCGAGTGATACCGCTAACGCTGCCAGTGCATCCGCGTAAGCATTCTGGAGACGAGGGATGTACTCAATAAAGAATTCTTCAAAAGATTCTGCCATTTTGATGGCCTTTTGGTGGTACGGGATCAGGTCTTGGTTCCTGACTTCATACTCTCCACGGACTTGGTTGACTATCAATTGAGAATCCCCAAAAGCTTCGAGATATTCGACCCCCAGCTCCTTGGCGAAACTGAGTCCAATGAGAAGTGCGTTGCACTCGGCTACATTATTGGAACAGGGACTAGTCAGTGAATAAGCCCGAGGCATCATATGCTTCCCCGGGGAAACTAAGACAACTCCAACTCCGGAGGAGACTGTAGAACATCCGGGGGTTATTGCCCTATTAACTGCTCTCGAAGCACCATCGAAGTATAATTGCCATACTTGTTGGTGTGATGTAGTGTTAACCTCGTGAGTTTCATCTGGCAAGTCATCATATACTTCTGCCGTATCCGTTGTCGGGTTTGCTGCCAAAAGATCACAAATCGCCTGTCCTTTGATCGACTTCTGCTGTTTGAAGTGCAAATCATATTGGGACAAGAGAAGGGCCCACTTCGCTAAACGCTAATTCATAGAGGCCGGTTGCGTCATAAACACCCGTACTGGATTAACGTTAGAAATAACGTAAATCGTCTGTCCAACTAAATAATGCCGCATCTTTTATATTGCGAACACCAATGCAAGGCATTCTTTCTCAATCATCGGATATCGAGACTCGGCGCCTATCAAGGTCCGACTTAGGTAATAAACTGCCTGTTCGTGACCGTTATCATCGTCTTGTGCTAGTAAAGCACTTATCGAGTGGTTCATCGCCTTGAGATAAATCAAGAACGGTCTACCTAATTTCGGTGCAACGAGAACGGGAGGATTCATCAGATATGTTTTGATATCTTCGAATGCTTTTTGGCAGGCGTCGTCCCAAATAAATGACACACCTTTCTTGTTTAGTTTAGAGAATGGTTGGCACTTCCCAGAAAGATTTGAGATGAACCGCCGGATGTAAGCTAACCGCCCTTGCAATCCTCTGAGTTCTCTTAGATTTCTAGGGGGTTGTAGTTCATGTATAGCCTTCACTTTATCAGGATCGATATGTATACCTTTAGTGGTGACGACAAATCCAAGGAATTTTCCACTGGACATTCCAAGGAAGGATTTAGTGGGGTTCATATTCAACTGATGACTCCGCATGAGATCGAACATCGTCTTTAAGTCCTTGATGTGATCTACTTTGTTGCGGCTTTTTACAACCAAATCATCAACGTAGCATTCGACCGTCTTCCTGAGATGTTCCTGGAAGATCTTAGTCATTGCTCGCTGGTACGTGGCGCCTGCATTCTTTAGACCGAAAGGCATCACAGTGTAGCAAAAGACACCGAGGGGCGTTCTGAACGCTATATGCTTCTCGTCATCCGGATGCATCTTGATTTGGTTATATCCTGAGAAACCATCCATAAAAGACATTCTCTCAAATCCGCATGTATTGTCGATAATGACATCCGTGATTGGGAGAGAAAAGTCGTCTTTTGGACATGCCGTATTCAGATCCCTGAAGTCGATGCAAATCCTGATTTTACCGTTCTTCTTCATGACTGGAACGATATTGGCTAGCCATTCTGGATGTTGTTCCTCTCGGATAAATCCTGATTCGATCAATTTCTTAACTTCTGCCTCAATGGCTTCCATAATTTGCGGACGAAACCGTCTTTGCTGTTGTTTGACAGGTTTGGCATCCGACTTGATATCGAGGCGGTGCATTGCCACATTGGGGTCAAGCCCTGGCATGTCTTCATAGTTCCAAGCGAAGACGTCAATATATTCCCTGATGAGAGCAATTAATTCCTCCTTCTCATTTGGGGGAAGACTATCGCTGATGAATATAGGCTTTGGGTTGGCCTCGTCACCCATGTTAATTTGGACTATCTTATCTTCAGTGGGGGGTTCTCTCTGTTCGAACCTATCACCATACTGCATGTTCAGTTGATGAACCCATGGGTCTTCCCATGTTGGCATTTGATCGTCGTCCTCCATTGTGGACGGATCAGCTGTAGCCATGTTCACCATCAGGGCTTTGAATGCTTCCCCCAGACTTGTATCGGAATCCTATTCTGAGGAATCTGACGAGTACCCGTCTTTGTATTGCTTAGCTGATTGGTTATTGATTAACCAGCAACATTCGTCTTCTGAAGAAGATTCATACCCTAACCCTCGTTTGTATTTATAATAATCGTCCGGTTTCCCTTTTGGCACATATGCTGCTTTGGCTGGAATACGAGGACCTCGATCGAAGTATAAACCTTCTCCGAGTGTGAAATCATATCCCTGTTTTTCCATGAGCTTGCGCGCTTTCGGACTATACTTAGATAAATGCCGACCGGGTTAGTCATCATTCTCATCTTCCCTTAAGAAATGATCTGGTAATGGAGAGATTTTTCCTTTACCGTAAATCACTTCTTTTGTGCCTCCTATCTTGTTCGGGATGACCAGGGTCGTTCCGAAAGAATGCTGGAGGCGTTCCTTTGCTACATAGGACGATCGAAGCGGCATATATAAATCGGGATTATCATACAAATCTTTTATCACCTCATTAAGAGACAGGGAGTACTCTAAATCGTTATTTATTTCATTATTGGCAAGTTGCCAGTTACAACTGCCCTCTGACGATTGTTCATCGTCAAGGTTGATTACAAAGGGTATAATGTCGTTTAAAACATAACCTCCATTGTAATCAAATCCGGCTTCGGTATCAGCTTCCTCTCCGCTGTCCGTGCCATGGGCCGATGATTCAGTATCGGATTCGTTACCATAAAGGAGAGAATCGGTGAAATAATTCTCATACCCTTTGAATGGTTGCTTATCCGCGACCATCGTCCTAACTCTATTATCAGTGTCGACATACTTCAAACACTGATGGAGAGTAGAGGGAATTATAACGTTACTATGGATCCAAGGTCGACCCAATAGTAAGTTATATGAAGTCTCTGCATCGATCACATAGCAGGTGACTTCCGTCTTCAAATCACCCATTTGACATTTTATTCGGATTTTACCCAAGGGTCTTGACCCGCTAGTGTTGAATCCATAGATAACAGTGCCTGTGGCCGCCAACTTACTAACTGGAATGCCGTACCCAACGAAATATAGGGGTCGATCATGGTTTGAATTCTTCGTCTGCATGTCCTCTTTGGTGAAGGTAATGCAGGGAAGGTTTTTAGCCGCTATATTGCAGTGTTGCATTAACGGTTCTGACCCTTTAAGTGCCGGCTTGATCCGAGTAAGGAACACTTCTGAATTGGCCAAGGCTTCTTGCAAGGCTTCCCTGGTTTCTTTAGATAACCGCAGCAACTCATACAATGTTATCCGTGCTGGGATGTTAGCTAGTTGAGCCATGATATCAAAGACATGTGGAGCGTTCGAGCTTTTCGGTTTATCTCTTCCAATCGGACGACTGAAACGAGACTGCTTCAGATTCTGAACCTCCTGGGGCCTCTTTTCTTTCTGTTTATTAGCCGGCTGTTGTCGAGCTTCTTCCACCAGTCTAGGAGTCGTAATCACACCCAGCTCCGTGAGAGTTTTGGCTGGTACCTGCTTAATCACCCCTGCCCAGCTAACTGATCACTAGGTGACGGGTAGTTGTAGTGATACTCATTTCCGCTTCTAGTGGCAAAGACTTCTTGTTCTTCTTCGGAAAGCGGGAAGGTAGGAGCTTCATTACCATCCTCTTCGAAAATTGCGGAGGTAGCATTGCAGGACTTGCCTTTACCCTTTTTGGTCGAGGAAGTCGTCCACTGATCGTCTTCGATTAGGTCGGGATGAACCCAGAGGATTTCGCCATTTGGGGCTGTGTGTGGCACAAGTCCTTTTTGGCGCTGTCCATATGGGTCCTCGTTCACTGTCTTCATTCCAACTTTGGTGATGCGTTCTGGTTTAAACCATGTTGTGGGCACTGATCCAAAGCTGATTGACACTGCGTTTGCTCCGACATTCTTGGACGGCTTCGGGGTTATGACGCCTACATCAATTAACGCCTGGATTTTGTCCTTGAGATGATAGCATGACTTTGTAGGGTGATGGACCGCTCGATGGTATGCGCAATACTTCGGATCCATTACTTTGCTAGCCCCTTCTTGATCCACAATCGACGGCAGCTGGATTTTATTATTCTCCAACAGATACTTGAAGATGCCGGGAACTTCGTCATCTTTGAAGGAGTATACTTTAGGAAATCTTGGCTCCGAAGATTTCTGCTTCTGAGGCCGTTGTTGCCATTGCGACCGAGATTGTTGTGGCGCTTGTTGCTGTGGCTGTTGCTGAGGTTGCAATTGGAAAGTTTGATTAGCATCAACTGCATTAGCATGTGCCTTACCTTTCCCTCGTGGGACGAAATTCTGTTGCGGAGCATTCGTCGCCTGTTGGCCTCTTTCCGCCTTCTTCCTCCTGAGGAATCGCTCGGCTTGCTCTCCTCGGACCTTCAGATCCTTCCATGTTTTGGACGGAGCTGTTCCCATTGCTTCCAACACGTCTAGTGCGAGGTTGTTGTGGCAAGTCTGGAGAATGAATTCCACGGTAATCGGGTCTCGACAATTCATTGCCTTGTTCCGAAACCTTTTGACGAAGGTATCAACCAATTCTCCGTCTTTTT
Organism: Asparagus officinalis; assembly: GCF_001876935.1. Taxonomy (NCBI): domain Eukaryota; kingdom Viridiplantae; phylum Streptophyta; class Magnoliopsida; order Asparagales; family Asparagaceae; genus Asparagus; species Asparagus officinalis. Next base: position 56,393,334 of record NC_033801.1, read on the forward strand.
GTTTTTCGTCGAGCAACGACCCGATGGATATCTCGGTGTCATCGTCGAAGAAGTTAGCGAGGAACTTAGTCTCCATGTCGTCCCAGCTATTCACGCTTCCTGGCTTGAGGCGGCGATACCAATCGAAGGCGGCTCCACGAAGAGTGCCAACGAAGGACCGTACCATCAGAGGCTCATTACCAGAGATAACCCCAGGTGCGATTTGAAGTAAATCAAATGCTTAGTGGGTGAACCCATCCTATTAAACGGCGTGAAGTTAATTAGATTGAACTTCGCCGGATATGGGATCGATTCCCATTCTCTTGGGTATGGACAAGGAATGCCCGTCTTCTTCATCTCTTGAGCGGAAATCAACGTATTGATTTTGCTCTCGAGGTTTTTTATCTTCAGGCTTTCACCTGTGTTTTCACTAGCATTCTCGTTACCACCCCCTGCATTGACGGGAGGATTATTGACATTATGAACTTCATTTGCATTCGTGTCCTCATCTTCTTGATGAACCTGGTTACGACGGCTTGGTTCGCCTTGCTGGTTCGTCAGTGCTTGGATCTGTTGGTCATGCATCTCTCTCATGTTCTGCATGGCCATCTGCATTTTGAACCAGAAGCTCTCCTGTTGTTTAGCCATGGGGTCTTCAAGCATCTTGGCCACTTGCTCCGCACTTATCATAAGTGCCTCGCGGGGTTGTCCCTCGCTGGATACCGTATTATCTGATGTGACCGCGGAGCCAGCATCCGATTCTTCATCTTCTGACGGTAATCTTGTCCGAACCCTACCATAAGTTGCTCGTTTGATAGCTCCAGACTGCAGACGGGTTAAACACCGGGGTGCTTTCAGAATCGACTCGAGATTATCCTGTGCCGACATCCCTTTGCTGGTCATATTAGTGGTGACCCTCGGAAATTCTCCGTCTTCAACCACCGCTCTCCTTCGTCGGAAACGCCTAGACCTCGGCTTTGGCGTTTCAGTACTGAGTCTTTCGAAAACCGAAATTCTCTCAGGGACTGTATTGGTGCAGTTGCACTCCGACAATACTGCCCGAATGAGTTTGGAACAGGGGCATTGAGTTTCTAGTTCTCGAGGACTCCTTTTCCTGGTTTTACTCGTACCCCCAACACGATAGTACAACTCGTCGGTTTGAAGGTTAGAGTAACCTATCGTGTGTTGGCATGACTTCTCAGGTATAACGTTATCGTCATCAGACGATAATGTTTCCTTCTGAGGGCGAACTGCCTTCTTTGGGATTTCAAGAGTCACGCGCCTCGAGACATGCCTTTTTGGGCGTGAGTTCTCAGTGGGCTCCTGGACTTCGATGCACAATTTGGTACGCGCAGCTGTCTTGAACTCCTTGTCATGTTGAAGGTGGCGGCGACCCCCAGCATGTTGAGTCGTTCGGGGCTTCTTCATCGGGCCCAAACGCTCTTGATCTGGAGCTTTGCCTCCTTCATCGGGAATTGGACCGAGGCGCTCCAAGACTGATCTCCTTCTTCGGGATGATTCCGCGGGATCTCCCGGAGTAGCTACTGGAATTATGTTCTTGAACTGGAGCTTTGCTTCTTTCATCGGGAATTAGACCGAGGCGCTCCAAAACTGATCTCCTTCTTCGGGATGATTCCGCGGGATCTCCCGGGGAAGCTACTGGAATTATCGGCGACTTCGGTTGGTTCGCAGGAGGTTGAACTTGCTCCGAAGGCTGCAATGATTGTGCCTTAGCCTGAATCGCCGCTTCAGACTTCGGCCTCCATACTTGGCGGGTTGGTGGCGGCTTCTTGGCCACTTCCTTCTGCAATCTTCTATGGGCTTCTTGGACTTGAGCCCGAGCCTGCGCTAAAAGCGCGCGACGCTTGCGAATGCGCTCTTCAATCGTCAAACGATTCTGTTTAACACAGATCCATTCGTTCGTTGGCGGCTTGGAGGAGCTGCCATTCATCATTTGTTGAGGCTGGTTGCCTCTCCTGTTCTTCAGATCCGCGTCATAGCAGACTCCATCAATTGACTCCATCGCCTTGGCGAATTGCCGCGCCAGGCGTTGACGTCGTCTCTGGCGGGCTCTCTTTGAGAGAGTCGCTACGCCTTCAGCGACGGAGGAATTGGCCAGAACAGATCTGACCTGGTTGGAAGTCGGTGGGATTTCACCCGATGCAACTTCGGCATCAATCAGGGTGAGATCTTCGTTGGTATTCTCTACCTCTTCATACCAACGAACTTTTCTCCTGGAGGAGAACTTCTTAGATTTCTTGGACTTGTGGGGGGAGGTAGATCCGGACGAGGATGACAGATACTCCTTGAACTTTTGCTGGTCGGATTTATACTCGACCTCCTCCTCGATCGGGATCGAGATCCGCGGCTGCGACGCAACGATCTCGGCAGCGAGATCGGTGACTCCCACTGTGGTCGCCAGATTGTTCGCGGGAAAAATTGTCTTCTTCATTGAACTCATTGTACTCTCAAGTAATTGTTTATCGATTGCAAAAGATCCGGTCTTTTTAAAAGATCCGGTTACAACAAAATCAAAAGAAAATAAAAATTACAACTTTCCTTTTATGTCGAACGAATCACGAGCTCCTGTTTTGCGGTCACTCGCTTTTGTGGGTTCTTTGCCTGCGCCGGGGTTAATCCGTGGACCACCGCGCGATCTTGATCCGGTCGGATCTACACGGTATAGCGGGTGTTATCTCACGAAGGAAATAACAGCCATGGGGATTATTTCGCTAAGGAAATAATAGCCCAAGTTATCAAAATCGACCAAGCGAAATCGAGACTCTTCTCGGGATCAAAGGCCAAGCTTTGATCCGGAGTATGCCTGCGTAGATCTGAGATCCGGTCCTCTCGAACACCTTCCTTATTTGGCGTTGACGATCCAGATCTGAATGTCCAAGTCTTCAAGTCTTCAAAACTCCAAGCTCAGTTCTCAATTCGACAGAGTTTCGGCTCTAAAAGTTCCCACCCTTCACAAATGAGCCATGCCCCTCTATTTATAGGCACTCAGAACTGTACCCGGGCACAGATCTGGCCGGCCACCTAGAGGTGGCTCGGCTACCTAGCCACCTCTAGGTGGCTCGGTTTTGGCCGAGTCCTCCAGGCTTGTGTCGTTTTGTCCGTTTTTCGGTTTTGCGGTTGATTTGGATTCTGATTTGTTGATCTGAATCCTGATTTGGCAGTAAATCTGCTTTGGTGTTCGAGTTCGAGTTCGTTCCCGATCTTGTTTGAATATATCGCCCGATGGTTCGTTGGTTTGTCGAATCACCGTACCGAGCTGTGTTGAGGGACCTATAAGCAGTTTTATACACCTACAAGAGCTGAGTTGCAGGATGAGCTTAGGCAAGCTTATAATGAGAAGCTGTCTAAGTTTAGTCAGCAGATCTTTAACCATGGGCTTGATGTATGATTTCATTTACTGAATATTTTGACTTTTGATCCTCTTAGTGGAAATGGTTTTATCTTTATCTTTATTGTGATTCCTCATTCTGTTTGGAATGATTGACCATAATACTCACAGGATTTTTGGCAAACCCTCAGCCCTCAACGGGTTTGATAAGCCTTTACCGACTACCGTTTGAATCGGGTGCGGATTATCTAAATCCGTTTCGCATGTGACGTTGTGCTAAGAGAGTTAACGCTCTTAGTGCTACGATATTGAATACGTAGACTTCGTCTTTCTCACGGGAATAGACTACCCGGCGACGCGTGTTAGGCGTTGACTTTAGGATTTTTGGCTAACCCTCAGTCTTCAACGGATTTGATTAGCCTTTACCGACTACCGTTTGAGTTGGGCTAGCATGCGGATTGTCTAAATCCGTTCGCATGTAACGTTGCGCTAAAGGAATGAACTCCCTTAGACTTTGTGCTATGATGTCGAATACGTAGACTTCGCCATTGTTACGGGAATAGGCTACCCGGCAACGTGTATTAGACGCTGACTTATCCCTACTTAGGCTTCGGGATAAAAGTCCCCAGAATCAGGTTCTGGTGTCTTCTTGGCCAGTAGAAGGCTAACCCGGCGATGCGTGTTAGGCGTCGGCATATCCTTTCTTAGGATTCAGGATGAAATTCCCCATGCGTGTAAGGCATGAATTTTGGTGTTATTAATAACAACCTGCCACAATGTTGAATATGTGGGCGGGTGTTCTTTTTAACGGTTAAGAACTAACCGGCAGCGCGGGTTAGGCGCAGACTTATCCCTGCTTAGGTTTTAGGATAGGATACCCCAGAATCGAACTCCGGTGTCTTTTTCTACAGAGAAAGACTAAACCGCCAGCGCGTGTTAGGCGCAGACTTATCCCTGCTTAGGATTCGGGATAAACTTCCTAGGATGAATCCTAGATTGATAAATTCTTAGAAAAGGTTGGTGTGGGAAAGAAAGAATTTTATATTCTATTTCCCGGTCTTCTATTAGGGTGAAGGCGAACCCGAATACAAGGAAGGAAGAATTTTATATTCTATTCCTTGATTCTGGAAAGGAAAAATTATATATTCTATTTCTAGCGCAAAAGAAACTAGAAGTGGGAACTCCATTCCGAGAATCGGACAGATTCGGATAATCCTAACTGTCGGAAGGTTGGATTACCGAATTAAAGGTGAATTCCTCATTTATCGAGAGTGAATTGTGGTTTTGGCCCTAAATGTAGGAAGGTTTGACCAAGCGGGAGTTTGAGGTGATCCTAACTATAGGAATGTTTGATCACTCGATTTGTAAGTGGACTTCTCGTTCATTGGAGGAATCGAGAGGGGATTTTGGTTTTGGTCCTAACTGTAGGAAGGTTTGACCGAAT
>NC_033801.1:56399105-56459822 GCF_001876935.1 Asparagus officinalis
TCTCATTGCTAGGATATATCCCTTGTTCATATTGTTTATCCTAGCTCACATATCTTGTTGTATTTTATATTTGCTAGGATAACGTATTAATAAGTTTTAATTGGCATTTAATCGGATTAGATTAGCACAAGACCCTAATCACCCCCCCTCTAGGGTTTAACAGCTTAGAATCATAGGATCACCTCCTTCCTCGGTCACGTTGGCAAACTTCTATGCGCCGATATTTTTCTTCGATGCCCGACACTCCCTCTTGAAATGACCCTTCTTGCCACAAATGTAGCACTTAAAATCTTTCTTTCCCGATTTAGATTTGCTTGTTCTAGAATTTGATTTGCCGTGATTTGAACTTCTTTCTGAAAGACAATCTAGAAAAGGTTACTTTTACGGTGAAGTGAACCGCACAATAATACTGAAGCAGAGACGTGAAGCTGAAATTGGCCCGAGGAAAGTGAAAGAAATGAAATGACGCACAATAATACTGAAGCAGAGACGTGAAGCTGAAATTGGCCCGAGGAAAGTGAAAGAAATGAAATGATCGCCCAAATGAAAACTCCTACTCTGAAAGTTTTGATGTTGTAGTTATTGATGTATTGCTTATATATGAGATGCACTTGGTAAGCGGCCTACCTACTGTTATTAAATGGATGTCTTGAGTGCTTTAGTTGTTGAAATGCCCTGAAAATTTTGAAGATTAAGATCGAACTATGTTTGTGCTCAAATCTCTACAGAAAAGAATGGTTTTAGTTTTCAGGGTGCCTCGTTCCATTTTCCATTTGTTAGTGGTGTTATACTTATTAGTGTTTTCGTCAAAAGTTGGTCTCGTTGTGAAATTCATTATATCTTCGGTCGATTACAACAAATTCGAAAGAACTAGCCTTTTTATAAGACTTCTTCTACACAACAAAATGAAAATTACAACTTTTTAGAAACAAACGCAGGATCGTTGTTTGGATCGCTGCTTGCGTGGGATCTTTACCTGGAGGACTTGCACATCCAGATCTGGTGCTCGACGATCATCAACGCCAAATAAGGCAGGAGTTCGAGAGGACCGGATCTCAGATCTACGTTGCTACACTCCGGATCTAAGCTTGGTCTTAGATCCCGAGACTTGGACGATTGTTTCCTTGGTGAAACAATCCTCCCCGGCTATTATTTCCTTGGTGAAATAATACCCGTTGTACTGCGTAGATCCGACCGGATCTAGATCGCGCGGTGGTCCACGGCAAACAACCCCGGCGCAGGCCAAGAACCCACAAAAGCGAGCGACCGCAAAACAGGAGCTCGTGATTCGTTCGACAAACAAGGAAACAAAGTTGTAATTTTTCATTTCTTTTTATTTAATTTTCGTTGTAACCGGATCTTATAAAAAGACCGGATCTTTGTAATCGATAGACTATTACAAGAGTGTACAATGGAATCATTAATGAAGAAGGCTACGATTTTCCCCGCGAACACACGCTGACACATACTTTTGTCGAGGTTGCTTGTATACAAAGGATAAGACTTTCTTGTTCTTATGCAAGGTCCAAATTCAGTAGAATAATCTTGTTGTAAATGCCCTTACGCGTGTCATTATGCAAACTTGACTTGGTTTACGTTCGGCTTGTTTGCTGCAGATCTTCTCATCTAATGTCTGAGATGTCAATCCTTCCATTTTTCTCTTGTTGCATTGTTCTTAAATAGCATATTACGACAGTTGAGAAGTGTGATTTAATAGAATGGTCCAATGTCTATACTTATAACTGTTCAAGATGACTGCTTGGTTTGATGAACCAGTTGATTGCACAGGTAGGGCAGGAATTGGAGGTGAATATTACTTACCATCTGTTTCTTCTCAAAGATTAATTATTGTATTTATTGCTTCTTTCTGAAATTAAAAAAATTCCCAAGATGCTCCTTTAACACGACTCTTTTCCCTAATTTTTCCTCTAGATTCCTAGAATATGTTGTATACCCATCTTATCTCAAACTTCCCACCTAAATTCGTTTTGTGAAACTAAAAGATGCCTAAGCTGATATCAGTGACAAATTTCAAGTATAACTTTTTTCCTACTTTCTCTTCTAGAATGTATTGTGTAACCGTCTTATCTCTTAATTCTGTCCTTTTTTCATTTCCAATTATTTGGCAGTTTGACTTATGTTAAAGTACGTCGTCTTGTAGCCAAATCTGGGTTGAAACCCACTTATGGATAGAATTTTCTCATGTTGTTTACTCTCTTTAAAATTGCTAAGAGATGTTACCGGCCTGCAATCACTTTGTTCCACATAATATTGTTAAACATATTTGTGTGGAAGTTTCAATTTGCATTTGCACTTAATATTCATTATGTTGCAAGTGCCAACCTTCTCCACAAATTAATAGCCTAATTAATTGGTTTTTCAGTTTATCATCTTTGTTTTTGCAGATAGATTCCTGTTGGGGAACAACTTTAGGACTATTCTGAACGTCATATTCAGAAATCTCCTCAAATTCAACAAATTCCTTTGTTTCAACTTTTGTATTGGAGCTACTTGATTCTGCAATTGATCTGTCTTTGTACATCACATTCTCATTGAATTTGATATCTTTGCTTCTGATGATCTTCCGATTTTTATAATTCCAAAACCGGTAACCAAACTCATCACCACCATAACCAACAAAAACACATTTGTTAGATTTGGCATCAAGTTTACTTCTTTCAGCAGAATCTATGTGTACATAAGAGATACAACCAAAAATTCTTAAATGGGAAAGGTTTACCTCTTTTCTGCTCCACGCTTCATCCGGTATTCCACCATCCAAGGGAACTGAGGGACCACGGTTGATTAGGTAGGCTACGGTATTGATAGTTTCATCCCATAGGAACTTGGGCAAGCCGGCATGTATCCTCATGCTCCTGGCACGTTCATTCAAAGTTCTATTCATGCGTTCCACTACACCATTCTGCTGCGGTGTCATGGGAACAGTTTTCTCCATCTTGATCCCATTGTTTGCACCAAATTCTTTGAATCTACTGTCTTTGTACTCTCCTCCATTGTCTGACCTTAACCGATTTATCTTCAAACCAGTTTCATTTTCCACCATGGCCTTCCATTTTTTGAAGGTATCAAAGACTTCTGATTTCTTCTTCAGAAAATAGACCCACACATTCCTTGTAGAATCATCAATGAAGGTGAAATAGTACAGTGAACCTGCAAGAGATGAAACTGGGGATGGCCCCCATACGTCGGTATGAACCAACTCTAACTTTTTTGCCTTGATTGTCTTGCCAATCTTTGCAAAACTGACTTTCTTCTGTTTGCCAAAGATGCAATCCTCGCATAGGCCAACATCCAAATTCTTCAGATCTGGCAGCTTCCCTTTTGACAGAAGTGTCTTCATCCATTTTTCGCTCATATGGCCAAGCCTTTAGTGCCATAGGTTTGAGTTTTCATCTGCATCTGTTACTGCAATAATATTCTCTAGGTTAGAGGTTACATAAAGTGTACCACTTTTGACTTGTTCGGACTTGATTCGTTGACCTGATTTGGCAGTAAATCCGGTTCCTAATTTGGCAGTAAATCCACTTTTGAATTTGAGTCCGAAACTGATCTTAAATCGATCGTGATTTGTTCGAGTTCGCTCTTGTTTGGATGACTCGTTGATTCCTCTATCCGTTAGCTTGATTCTGCACGCGAGTGGATTTATTCCGTTGTTTGCGTGCGGTTCGTTAGTCTCGTAGCCTCGTTAATCCGCTTCGTCGCGTATCACTTGGCTTCGGTGTTGTGGACTAACGATCGTGTTTGGATACGTCGCCCGATGGTCGGTTTGTCGAATCGGCGTCGTCGAGTTGTGTTAAAGAACCTATAGGTAGTTTTATATGCCTACAGATACCCCCTCCAAAGTATTTTAGCCTCGTTCTTTTATAGAAGAGTCTAGAATGCTTTGGATATGATTGTCCCATCCTTCGATTGGTTCCGACGGGATATTTGGAATGGCTTCCATTCTTGATTCCTTCAGTCCTCCAGGCTATTCGGTGCTTTGTCGAATGTCTGTAAGGGTTCCGGTGCTGCGTTTATTGTCTGACCGTCTGTCGGAATTTTGAACTTGAAGTCGATTCTCGATTTCCTGACTTTTTAGCTTGAGTTTGCTGTTTCAACATAGAACTGACCATCGGTCGTCGGCGTTGAATCTTCACTTACAATGCGTTGTCCGGCGTTTGAGCTTCCTTGTGACGCGTTGTCTGGCATCCAAGCTTCATTGCGACGCGTTGTCCGATGTTCGACACAGTTTATACTCGTACGTCTGCTGGAGTATACACAGTTTAAGCTCTTAAGGAATTGGAGCGTGGCAGATACTTGAGTCACGAGACCAATTTATAAAATTGATGCGTCAATGACTCGTATTTATAGAATTTTTGGAAAATTCTCAGCCATCAACGGGTTTGATAAGCCTTTACCGACTACCGTTTGAGTCGGGCTAGCATGCGGATTATTTAAGCCCGTTCCGCATGTAACGTTAAGCTAAAAGAGTTAACCCTTTTAGTGCTACGATATTGAATACGTAGACTTCGTCTTTCTCCTGTGAAAAGACTAAACAGCAACGTGTGTGAGACGTTGACTTAGGATTTTTGGCAAATCCTCAACCTTCAACGGATTTGACGTGCTTTTATCGATTACCATTTGAGTCGGGCTTACATGTGGATTGTTTTAGTCCGTTCCGCATGTGACGTTGTGCTAAAGGAATGAACTCCCCTAGACTTTGTGCTATGATGTTGAATACATAGGCTTAACCACTTGTTACGGGAATAGGCTACCCGGCGACACGTATTAGGTGTTGACTTTAGGATTTTTGGCTATCCCCCAGCCCTAAACGGATTTGATTAGCCTTTACCGACTACCGTTTGAGTCGGGCTAGCATGCGGATTGTCTAAATCTGTTCCGCATGTAACGTTGTGCTAAGAGAATGAACTCCCCTAGACTTTGTGCTATGATGTTGAATACATAGGCTTGACCACTTGTTACGAGAATAGGCTACCCGGCGACACGTGTTAGGTGTTGACTTTAGGATTTTTGGCTAACCCCCAGCCCTAAACGGATTTGATTAGCCTTTACCGACTACCGTTTGAGTCGGGCTAGCATGCAGATTGTCTAAATCCGTTCCGCATGTAACGTTGTGCTAAGAGAGTGAATTCTCTTAGACTTTGCTGCTACGACTTCGAATACGTAGACTTCGCCATTGTTATGGGGATAGGCTACCCAGCAACGTGTATTAGACGCTGACTTATCCCCACTTAGGCTTCGGGATAAAATACCCCAGAATCTAACTCTGGTGTCTTTTTCTACGGGGAAAGACTAAACCGGCGACGCGTGTTAGGCGTCGGCATATCCTTTCTTAGGATTCAGGATGAAATTCCCCATGCGTGTAAGGCATGGATTTTGGTGTTATTAATAACAACCTGTCACAATGTTGAATATGTGAACGGGTGTTCTTTTTAAACGGTTAAGAACTGACCGGCAGCGCGTGTCAGGCGCAGACTTATCCTTGCTTAGGTTTCAGGATAGAATACCCCAGAATCGAACTCTGGTGTCTTTTTCTACGGAAAAAGACTAAACCGGCAGCGCGTGTTAGGCGCAGACTTATCCCTGCTTAGGATTCGGGATAAACTTCCTAGGATGAATCCTGAATTCTTCGAAAAGGATTGGTATGGGGAAGGAAGAATTTTATATTCTATTCCCCGAACAAAGAAGGAAAGGAGACTCGAGGTGGGATCTCCACCCCCAGAATCCGGAAAGGTGAAACTAAGAGTGGGATCTCCACTCCGAGAATCAAAAAGATTCGGATAACCCTAACTGTCGGAAGGTTTGATTATCGAACTAAAGATGAATTTCTCGTTTATCGAGAATGAATCGTGGTTTTGGTCCTAACTGTAGGAAGGTTTGACCAAGTGGGAGGTTTGAGGTGACCCTAACTGTAGGAAGGTTTGATCACTCGATTTGAAAGTGGACCTCTCGTTCATTGGAGGAATCGAGAGGGGATTTTGACTGTGGTCCTAACTGTAAGAAGGTTTGACCAATCAGGAACTTTACGTCCAGACTCTAACAGAGAGAGTGTTGAGTGCACAGACACAGTGAGAACTTGAATGGGAGTCCTTATTCATTACATTGCTGTGGTTTTGGGAACTTCCCGTTACATAAATCGTCCACCCCCAGTTTCCTCTGCGGAACTGGTTCGGACATTATTATCAGTTAACTAACCGGGTTATCCTTAAGAATATTAGCTTAATATTCTCCAGGAACTTCCCGTCAAAAGTGGGGAAACAGTTTAGACTCATATACCTATTGGAGTATTAGGGAGCAATTTAACCTCTTATACCGGTCGGAGGGTTAAGAAGCAGTTTATACTCTTATACTTGTCGGAGTATGCAGGGAGCAGTTTAACCTCATGCACCTGTTGGAGGAATGAGATTCGACTTAATTGAGCGATATAACGCCGGCTTCAACCAAGGTTTGGATGCTATTCTTGAGAGCAAAGCAATCCTTTGTGGGATGAACGACCCTCCTGTGGTATGCACAGTACTTTGGATCCGTCGTGTTGTCAGCTTCCTCCTGATTTGTGATAGGTGGTAGCTTGATCTTATTGCTTCCAAGGAGGGATTCGAAGATGGCTGGAACGTCTCCGTCCTTGAAGGAATACTCTTTTTTGAGTCTCGGGTCTGAAGTTTTTTGCTGCCTTCGGGATTGCTGTTGTGACGTCCGATTAGCACCAACAGCAGTTGCAGGTGCCTTGCTCTTATCATGAGAGGCGAAGTTCGAGTTCAGCGGATTAGCCGTTGGTCGGTTCCTCTCGGCCTTCTTCCTTCGGAGGAAGCGTTCGGCTTGTTCACCGCACACCTTCAAGTCCTTCCAAGTGTCAGACGGTGCTGTTGCCATTGCTTCCAACACATCCAAAGAGAGGTTGTTGTGGCAAGTCTGGAGAATAAACTCCTCAGTGATCGGGTCCCGACAGTTCATCGCCTTGTTCCGGAACCTCTTGACGAAGGTATCGACCAATTCCCCGTCCTTTCGTCGTCGAAGAAGTTAGCGAGGAATTTTGTCTCCATGTCATCCCAGCTATTCACGCTTCCTGGCTTTAGGCGGCGATACCAATCGAAGGCGGCTCCACGAAGAGTGCCAACGAAGGACCGTACCATCAGAGGCTCGTTATCAGAGATAAACCCCAGGTGCGATTTGAAGTAAATCAAATGCTGAGTAGGTGAACCCATCCCATTAAACGGCGTGAAGTTAATTAGATTGAACTTCGCCGGATATGGGATCGATTCCCATTCTCTAGGGTAGGGACAAGGAATGCCCGTCTTCTTAATCTCTTGAGCGGAAATCAGCGTATTGATTTTGCTCTCGAGATTTTTAATCTTCAAGCTTTCATCTGTGTTTTCGCTAGCATTCTCGTTACCACCCCCTGTATTGATGGGAGGATTATTGGCATTATGAGTCTCATTCGCATTTGTGCCCTCATATTCCAGATTAACCTGGTTACGACGACTCGGCTCGCCTTGCTGGTTCGTCAATGCTTGGATTTGTTGGTCATGCATTTCTCTCATGTTTTACATGGCCATCTGCATTTCGAACCTGAAGCTCTCTTGTTGTTTAGCCATGGCTTCTTCGAGCATCTTGGCTACTTGTTCCGCGCTTATCATCAGTGACTCGCGGGGTTGTCCCTCGCTGGATACTGTATTGTCTAATGCGACAGTAATCTTGTCCGAACCCTACCATAAGTTCCTCGTATGATGGCTCCGGACTGCAGACGAGTTAGATACCGGGGTAATGGCAGAATTGACTCGGGATTATCTTGTGTCGATGCCCTTTTGCTGGTCATATTGGTGGTGACCCTCGGAAATTCTCCGTCTTCGACTATCCTTCTTCTTCGTCGGAAACGCCTAGGCCTTGGTTTCGGCGTTTCGGTATTGAGCCTTTCGAACACTGAAATTCTCTCGGGGACTGCCTTGATGCAGTTGTACTCAGACAGTACCACCCGAATGAGCTTTGAACAAGGGCACTGAGTTTCTAGCCTTCGAGGACTTCTCTTTCTGGCTTTGGTCGTACCCCCAACACGATAGTACAGCTCTTCTGTTTGAAAATCGGAGCAACCTATCGTGTGTTGGCACGATTTCTCAGGTATAACGCAATCATTATCAGACGATAATGTTTCCTTCTGAGAGCGAATTACCTTCTTCGGACTTTCGAGAGTCACACGCCTCGAAACGCGCCTTTGTGGGCGTGAATTCTCAACGGGCTCCTGAACTTCAATGCACAAAGTAGTGCGCTTGGGTGCCATGATTTCTTTGTCATTTTGAGGGTTACGGCGACCCCTAGCATGTTGATTCGTTCGGGGCTTTCTTAGTGGGCACAAACATCCTTGAATTGGAGCTTTGCTTCGCTCCTCGGGAAGTGGACCGAGGCGCTCCAAGACTGACTTCCTTTTCTGGGATGGTCCTGCGGGATCTCCCGGAGCAGTTGTGGAAATCATCAGCGGTCTGGATTGATTCAGACTTTCGGAGGCTGCAGTTGTTGCTCCTTAGTCTGAATCGCCGCTTCAGACTTCGGTCTCCAAGCTTTGCGGGTTGATGGCGGCTTCTTAGCCAACTCTTTCTGCAGCTTTCTACGGGCTTCTTCGGCTTGAGCCCGCGCCTGCGCTGATAGTGCGCGGCATTTGCGGATGCGTTCTTCCAACGTCAACGCCGTTCTTCTGTTGTTGAGGCTGTTTGCCTCTCTTGTTCTTCAGATCCGCGCTGTAGTGGATCCCGTCAACTGACTCCATGGCCTTTGCGAATTGCTTCGCAAGGCGTTGACGTTGCCTTTGGCGGGCTCTCTTCGAGAGAGTCACCACGCCCTCTGCGGCAGAAGGGTTGGCTGCCCTGGTTGGGAATTGGAGAAATTTCACCCGATGCGACTTTGGCATCAAACAGGGCGAGATCTTCATTGGTGTTTTCAACGTCTTCATACCAATGAGTTTTTCTCCTGGAGGAGAACTTTTTGGACTTGCGGAGGGAGGTTGATCCGGACGAGGACGACAAGTACTCCTCGAACTTCTGCTGGTCGAACTCGTATTCGACCTCCTCCACGACCGGGATTAAGATCCGCGGCTGCGACGCTCCGATCTCGGCAGCGAGATCGGCGGCTCTCACTGTGGTCGCAAGATTGTTCGCGGGAAAAATTGTTTTCTTCATTGATGATTCCATTGATTACTTTGTTAACAGTTTATCGGTTACAAGGATCCGGTCTTTTTATAAGATCCGGTTACAACAAAATCAAAAGAAAAGAAATAAAAATTACAACTTTCCTTTCGAACGAATCACGAGCTCCTGTTTTGTGGTCACTCGCTTTTGTGGGTTCTTTGCCTGCGCCGGGGTTTATCCGTGGACCACCGCGCGATCTAGATCTGGTCGGATCTATGCAGTATGACGGGTATTATTTCAAAAAGGAAATAATAGCCGGGGGGGATTAATTCACCAAGGAAATAATCGCCCTAGTTCTCGGGATCAAAGGCCAAGCTTTGATCCGGAGGATGCCTGTGTAGATCTGAGATATGGTCCCTCTCAAACTCTTGCCTTATTTGGTGTTGACGATCGCCGAGCACCAGATCTGGGAAAGCAAGTCCTCAAAGTCCCAAAGCTTCGATCTTTTTTAAGTTCTGAGCCTTGAATCCTGCAGAGCTTCGCCTCCAAAAAATTCCAACCTCTGAACAAATGAACCAAGCCCTCTATTTATAGGCCACCTTTACTGTGCCCGCGCACAGGTGGCCGACACACCGAGCCACCTCAGGGTGGCTCGGCCTTGGCCGAGCCACCCTAAGGTGGCTCGGTTTCGGCCGAGCCCATCTTGGTGTTGGGTTTTTCCCGTCGTTGTGTCAGTTTTGTGGTTGACTTGTTCGGACTTGATTCGTTGACCTGATTTGGCAGTAAATCCGGTTCCTGATTTGGTAATAAATCCACTTTTGAATTTGGGTCTGAAACTGATCTTAAATCGATCGTGATTCATTCGAGTCCGCTCTTGTTTGGATGACTCGTTGATTCCTCAATCCGTTAGCTTGATTCCGCATGCGAGTGGATTTATTCCGTTGTTTGCATGCGGTTCGTTAGTCTCGTAGCCTCGTTAATCCGCTTCGTCGCGTATCACTTGGCTTCGGTGTTGTGGACTAACGATCGTGTTTGGATACGTCGCCCGATGGTCGGTTTGTCGAATCGGCGTCGTCGAGTTGTGTTAAAGAACCTATAGGCAGTTTTATACGCCTACAGATGTCTCCCTTACCAACGATCTTCAAGGTTTTATCATCTGCTAGATGTACCTTTTCGAAATCACCACTGACGTAGTTCTCCATGATTTCCCGGCAAGGGGTGCATCGTAGGATGCACCTAAATTAAGAATCCATGATTCAATCGGACCGTTGACGCTTAGAATCATAGCATTACCTCCTTCCTTGGTCACGTTGGTAGACTCCTGTGCGCTGGTATTTTTCTTCGATGCCGACACTCCCTATTGAAATGACCCTTCTTGCCACAATTGTAGCACTTAAAATCTTTCTTTCCCGATCTAGATTTGCTTGTTCTAGAATTTGATTTGCCGTAATTAGAACTTCTTTCTGAAAGCCAATCTAGAAAAGGTTACTTTTACGGTAAAGTGAACCACACAACAATACTGAAGCAGAGACATGAAGGTGAAATTGTGTCACGCCCCGGTTCCAAAATGTAATAGTTTGGAACGTCACTCGACCGGCAATGCAACCATACGGTCACATTCACGCCTCTAGATCATCTTGTATGCATATATAGAGACAAGATTATACCAAAGAACATGTACCAAGATAATAAAAGGAGTGTATAGATAAAGAAATATCGGAAATTTTCATAATTCTATATCAATAATAAAAGGAGTGTATAGATAAAGAAATATCGGAAATTTTCATAATTCTATATCAAGTCCACAATTTATCTAAAGAGAAAGGAAAAAATACACAAGTCCACAATTTATCTAAAGAGAAAGGAAAAAATACACCATAGTCTGGAGAGCCACATGTGGCTAAAGAGAAGCCTAAACCAAATAACTACCTAAATCAACTGAACTGGATAACTGATAGAATGAATGGTAATCACTGCTGATGAGCCTGCCCCTCGAAGTATTCTCGATTCTGCGAAGAAAGAACGGTTCCCGAATCTGGGGCACGCAAACCCCAGGGGAGTCAGAAAACTCCCAACAAGCATGAAAAATGAAGGAAATATGCGCGTGTAAGTGAAATGTGGCATGTATAAAAAAATGAAAACTCAATTAAAGATGGGAAAAAATGCTGATAATAGGTATCAACCAAGGTCAATCGTAAGACACACAAGCACATTATTATTATTTTAGATGTTATTTGAATTAGAAAAGAATATTTCATGTATATAAGTCGGTTTCCCATAAACCGTCCCGGGAACACGGTTTCAAGTCAGGATGGGCCCTTATTTCATACATATATATATACCAAGATATCAAGAATGCGCACAAGCCCGCGTATATACATGTTATATTCTCTGTCTAATTTCCCTTTTACAAACCCCATGTTTTTCTATTTAATCTAAGTGACTGTGCATGAAATGTTGTGCACTAACCACAGAGTTACCGTGGAACGGCTTCTGTAAAACTATGAAAGATAACCGTGACCCAGAACATGTCCAAATGAAGAGGGGTGCATCGTCTAGTCGATGCAATAATAGTAATAGCCAAGGAAAAATCTCATATCGGGATATCGATATCGAGAGCATAGCCATGTTGTGAAATATATATTATAATAATAATGGAACTAATATTTGAATAACAAACAGAAAATTTGATAAATAATCACCTAACCCTAACTAAAACTACTAATCCTAACCCTGCACCCAAAACCGGCATCATCCCTTCTTCTGTTGGCAACCTCACATTCTTTAAAAACTCTAAAAAAAATCAAGGCCCACAAAGAACTCAGGCCCAACAACAAAAATAAAAGTTTTTGGCGGCTAGGGGGTTTGAACTCCAGACCTAGGAGTTACAATCCAAAGCAGCTGACCACAACACCAACTTGCATCTATGGCCATAATAATACAGAAATGTACAGGTTTGTGTTAAAACCGAATCAATACATTTATTTATGAAAAAAATTTGAAGAGTCCAGGATTTGAACTAGGGACCCGTGTGTCATTGTCCAAGCAACTAATAACTACAACCTGTTTAACTTTCATTTTCATAACTGATGCGGATAATAAATAAACTTCGGTTTTTAGTTAAGATCCTAAATAAATACTTCCAAATTAAATAAAATAAATTTATATATTTTATATAAGTCAAAATTGTTATCTTCTGATTTGTACGAAAAATTATATGAAATTTATAATACTCATATTAATAAAATGATAAGATCATGGGGAGGAACATAAAATAAATAAATGAGAAAAAATTTGTTATCTTCTAATAATTTTAAAC
The DNA here is from genome assembly GCF_001876935.1 of Asparagus officinalis. Classification (NCBI taxonomy): domain Eukaryota; kingdom Viridiplantae; phylum Streptophyta; class Magnoliopsida; order Asparagales; family Asparagaceae; genus Asparagus; species Asparagus officinalis. The sequence goes on from NC_033801.1 coordinate 56,411,559, forward strand.
TTGAATTCTATTAGTTATTTCTATGAACTAGAATAGGGGAAAAATAGTATTGTAGGAAGCATAAGCTAAATATATACATATACATAAATTAATTGGGGGAAGAGATGTTTGCATTTAAGGCGCTCCCGTATTGTCTTTATCCCATCCACTGTCTGTACTATCATCTAAGGACCTAGCAGACGCCGCTCTCCCAAGTCATCCCAACAGGTAGGAGATCTACATTTTCTCCCATATAATGCCTCATAAGGTGCCATCTGGATGCTGGCCTGATAACTGTTGTTATAAGAAAACTCCACCAAATGTAAGTGGTCTTCCCAAGAACCCTTGAAATCCAGCATGCATGCTCGCAACATGTCCTCCAGAATCTGTATAGTCCTCTCGGACTATCCATCTGTCTGAGGGTGGTAAGCCATGCTGTAACTCAGTCTAGTCCCAAGACACTGCTGCAAGCTCCTCCAAAAGTGTGATAAGAATCGTGTGTCTCTATCAGAAACAATACTAACCGGTACCCCATGCAAGCGCACTATCTCCCTCATGTACAGCTCCGCTAAACTCTCCGTTGTCTGCCCAACTCGAAATGGTATGAAGCGAGCCGACTTAGTGAGTCGGTCTACTACTACCCATACGGCGTTGTTTCCCTTCTGGCTCCTCGGCAGAGCTGTGACAAAGTCCATCGTAACATGTTCCCACTTCCACTCGGGAATAGGAAGGGGCTGCAATAACCTAGCTGTCCTCTGATGCTCAGCCTTCACCTACTGACATGTTAGGCATTTTGACACGAATTGGGCTATCTCCATCTTTATTCCTGGCCACCAGTAATGCTCTTTTAAGTCCCGATACATCTTCGTGCCTCCTGGATGAATAGAAAGCACTGAACTGTGTGCCTCCTCCAACAGCTCTCGTCTAACATCACCCTTAGGCACACACAACGTACCACGAAATTGTAAAGATCCATCCTCATGTATCTGTAAATCAGTTCTCTCCCCGAACTCCACTTGTTTCTTAAATTTTTGGTACCGAGCATCCTCAAACTGGGTAGCCTTGATCCGGTCAACCAGAGTTGACTATAAATGTAAACTCATCAACTGTCTCCCTACTCCAGGCAATATAACCTCCATGTTCATCCATCAGAACTCAGCTAGCAACTACCGCTGTCTGGTGAGTCTCATCGCCACAGGTTTCCTGCTCAAATGATCTGCCACTACATTAACTCGTCCTGGGTGATATTGTAAATCAAGATCATAATCCGCCATAAGCTCTAACCACCTGCGTTGTCTCATGTTGAGCTCCTTCTGAGTGAAGATATACTTTAAGCTTTTATGATCTGTGTACACCTCTACTCTCTGCCCCAAAAGGTAGTGTCGCCATATCTTCAATGCAAAAATCACCGCCGCTAATTCCAGATCATGAACAGGGTAGTTCCTCTTATGTGTCTTCAACTTCCTAGATGCATAAGCTACTACCTTCCCATGTTGCATCAGAACACAACCTAAACCCAAACCAGAAGCATCCGTGTGCACTACAAATCCTCCTGACTCATTTGGAATTGTTAAGACTAGTGCCATCGTTAACTTCTTCTTTAACTCCTCAAATGCTGCTTGGCACTTTGGAGCCCACACAAACTTGACCTCCTTCCGAGTCAGCCTAGTAAGTGGTCTTGTAATATTAGCAAAATCCTTTATGAATTTCCTATAATATCCGGCCATCCCCAAGAAAGTTCGTACTTATGTCATAGATGTAGGCGGATCTAATCTCAGCACCGCATCAACCTTCTTCGGGTCCACAGAGATACCTTCTCCTGAAATCACATGCCCCAAGAAGGACACTTGCTCCAGCCAAAACTCACACTTGTTCAATTTTCCATAAAGCTTCTCCGTCCGTAGGATTTCCAACACCAACTCACACTTGTTCAATTTTCCATAAAGCTTCTCCGTCCGTAGGATTTCCAACACCGTCCTTAGATGCTATGCATGATCTTCCATGGTCTTGGAATACACAAGAATGTCATCGATGAACACCACAACAAACTGGTCAAGATACTGGGAAAACACCTTGTTCATCAAGCTCATAAATATAGATGGAGCATTTGTCACAACAAATGGCATCACCAAAAACTCATAGTGTCCGTACCGTGTAAGGAATGCGGTCTTGGGTATGTCTTCCTTCCTCACCTTCAACTGATGATAACCTGACCTGAGGTCTAGCTTAGAAAACACCCGAGCTTCTCCGAGCTGATCAAAAAGGTCATCAATCCTGGGAATTGGGTATTTATTTTTGATAGTAACCTGATTCAATTCCCTGTAGTCAATACACATTCTTCGGCTACCATCGGGCTTTGGCACTAACACCACTGGTGCTCCCCAAGGTGAAGTACTAAGCTTGATAAATTTCTTATTAAGATACTCCTGGACTTGCTTCCGCAACTCCTCTAAATCTGCTATCGGCATCCGGTAAGGTGGTTTTGAAATAGGTGCAACTCCTGGAATAAGATCGATGACGAACTCTATATCTCGATCTGGTGGTAGACCTAGCAACTCATCAGGAAAAATGTCAAGGAATTCCTCGACAATTTCTGGTATGGGCTTCTCCTCTACCTCTATATAGGGTAAATGCAGGGACTGAATGCACCAAAATGATACCTGTGACTATGTCTCCAGATGCATCTGCCTGCTCAGTGGTAAGTGTCATAACTTTACCTTGTCTCTGCTGCTGCTGAGCTTGCTGACCGTATTGCCTTGGGTGCCTCTGCTGATAAGGTGGCTGATATAGGTGCTGGAAATGAGGACCTCTCCACTGTCTCTGGCCTTGAAATTGTTGACCCCTCTAATGTCCTCGAAACATCTGCTGCTGTGTGGGAAGTGGTGGCCTCAGCTGTTGTCCGCCCTGTCTAGTTTGGCCTGCTGGTATTATCGCTCCACCTGAATATCCTCCTGAGACTCCCCTACTAGGACAAGTGGTGATCTGATGATCTGCTACCCCACATGCTAAGCACAACCCGTTAGCTCGCCTGCAGTCCTTCATCAAGTGCCCCGGCTTGCTGCAGAAATAGCAGATCATGTTGGTTGGTTGTGGAGTTGGTCTCGAAGCCCCTGTCTACTGGCGCTTGGCTAGTTCTCCTCCCATCTGAGGCTTCTACTGGTTACCTCCTGAGTTCTGTCCTGCGAGGCGCTTGTTTACCCCTCTCTTCACCGAGTTCATGATCCTAATCAACTGTTATGCCTTCCGAGCTACCTCTAGGACATCTGCATAAGTTTCTATCCCCTTCTGACTGTAAATTTGAGTCTGAACATGAACCTCTGTCCCTTATCCACCTCATTCGATACCATCCCCGGGGCAAACCTGCTGAGCTTGGCAAATTCTGCTGCATAGTCATCTACTATACTAGCTCTCTGCCTCAACATAACAAACTGCCTTTGCATCTCAAGACGAGCTGTCTTCGGAAAAAATGCCTCTAGGAAACTCTCCCGGGATATCTCCAATGAAATCGGCCTAGGCAGCTTCTCCTCCTCTGCGTCCCACCAGGTCCTAGCTACATTAATGTGCTGCAGCTGAACAATATCAACTCGGTCTTCATCTGTTATCTTTGCTGCCCTCAATAAGCGGTCCATGGTCTGCAACCACATCTCGGCCTTATATCCGCCTTCAGTCCTAGCAAAGTGTTGCGGGTTGAGCTTCCAAAAATCGGACACATTGCCCAGCCTTGCAACCTGTCGCTGCTCGTCCCTCTGATGATTATGAGCTACCAGGTCCCTAATCGCTTCTTCAAGATCAGCATGATCGACTCGTTGTCCATCAGGGACAACTGGAGTTGGGGGTCGATGTTTTGGGGCCATAGTGATCACCTGAAAATGAGATTGGTCGAGATTAGGACTTGAGAATCAGAGAAATGGGAGTCAAAGGACGTATTTCTGGAAAGGGAAAAACTCATTCTATACATGCTCTATTTTTAGCTCAATCTTAGTTTCTACTTGTATACAGGACGAGACAACAATTCCTAAACCTAACCTGGCTATGACACCAATCATAACCTTGTCATGCCTCGGTTCCAAAATGTAATAGTTTGGAACGTGACTCGGCCGGCAATGCAACCTTATGGTCACATTCACGCCTCTAGATCATCCTGTATACATATATAAAGACAAGACTATACCAAAGAGCATGTACCAAGATAATAAAAGGAGTGTATAGATAAAGAAATATCGGAAATTTTCATAATTCTATAACAAGTCCACAATTTATCTAAAGAGAAAGGAAAAAATACACCATAGTCTGGAGAGCCACATGTGGCTAAAGAAAAGCCTAAACCAAATAACTACCTAAATCAACTGAACTGGATAACTGATAGAATGAATGGTGATCACTGCTGATGAGCCTGTCCCTCGAAGTACTCTCGATCCTGCGAAGAAAGAACGGTTCCCGAATCTGGGGCACGCAAACTCCAGGGGAGTCAGAAAACTCCCAACAAGCATGAAAAATGAAGGAAATATGCGCGTGTAAGTATAATGTGGCATGTATAAAGAAAAAAAATGAAAACTCAATTAAAGATGGAAAAAAATGCTGATAATAGGTATCAACCAAGGTCAATCGTAAGACACACAAGCACATTATTATTATTTTAGATGTTATTTGAATTAGAAAAGAATATTTCATGTATATAAGTCGGTTTCCCGTAAACCGTCCCGGGAACACGGCTTCAAGTTAGGATGGGCCCTTATTTCATACATATATATATACCAGGATATCAAGAATGCGCACAAGCCCTCTTATATACATGTTATATTCTCTGTCTAATTCCCCTTTTATAAACCCCATGTTTTTCTATTTAATCTGACTGTGTATGAAATATTGTGCACTAACCACAGAGTTACCATGGAACGGCTTCCGTAAAACTATAAAAGATAACCGTGACCCGGAACATGTCCAAATCAAGAGGGGTGCATCGTCTAGTCGATGCTATAATAGTAATAGCCAAGGAAAAATCTCATATCGGGATATCGATATCGAGAGCATAGCCATGTTGTGAAAACACGCTTATAAATCATATTTTTATCAGGCCCAACAACAAAAATAAAAGTATTTGGCGGCTAGGGGATTTGAACTCCAGACCTAGGAGTAACAGTCCAAAGCAGCTGGCCACAACAATAACTTGCATCTATGGCCTATCAATACAGAAATGTACAGGTTTGTGTTCAAACCGAATCAATACACTTATTTATGAAAAAATTTGAAGAGTCCATGATTTGAACTAGGGACCCGTGTGTCATTGTCCAAGCAACTAACCACTACAACCTATTAAACTTTCATTGTCATAACTGATGCAGATAATAAATAAACTTCGGTTTTCAGTTAAGATCCTAAATAAATACTTCCAAATTAAATAAAATAAATTTATATATTTTATATAAGTCAAAATTGTTATCTTCTGATTTGTACGAAAAATTATGTGAAATTTATAATACTCATATCAATAAAATGATAAGATCATGGGGAGGAACATAAAATAAATAAATGAGAAAAAAATTTGTTATCTTCTAATAATTTTAAACTTGAATTCTATTAGTTATTTCTATGAACTAGAATGGGGGAAAAATAGTACTGCAGCAAGCATAAGCTAAATATATACATATACATAAATTAATTGGGGGAAGAGATGCTTGCATGAAGGAAATCCAAATAATAATGACAATAAAGATAATAATTGAGGAAAGGATACTCGCATGAAAAAATCAAAAAACAAAAATAATAAAAATAATAAGATTTGAGGAAAAGAATGCTTGCCTAAATTCGTGTGAAACTCTGAAGCAAGAAAAAATCCACCATTTTTCAAACACGCTCCAGCCCTACGTTCTCTCTCTCTCTCTCTCTCTCTCTCTGTGAAACTCTGAAGCAAGAAAAAATCCACCATTTTTCAAACACGCTCCAGCCCTACGTTCTCTCTCTCTCTCTCTCTCTCTCTCTCTCTCTCTCTCTCTCTCTCTCTCTCTCTCTCTCTCTCTTTATTTATTTATTTATTTATTTTTTGGACTTCCCTTCTCTGGTTTCCGTGAGATGGAAAAAATGAAGAGGGGTGGGTTTTTTTTTAAAGGGGTTGTTGGGTGTGTTAGTGAGGATAAGTGGAGATCATGGGGTTAGTTAGGTTTGTTAGTGAAGATTAGAGGAGATTAAGGGGTTTAGTCAGGTATTATATCACCTAAACCAAAATCTCATGATTTTTCACATGTGAATGGATGAACAAGGGTGTGAGAGGGAGTTGTGTATGAGCTTTACGAAGTTAACACTAATGGACCCTTTGTGTCATTTGTTTTTATTTATTTATTTATTTTTCCTTTCATCATGTGGGCCTCTAACATAATTGATTGGCAAAATAAAATAAAATAAATAAATTATTAGAAATTGGCCCGAGGAAAGTGAAAGAAAGGGAATAAGCGCCCAAATGAAAACCCGTACTCTGAAATTTTTGATGTTGAAGTTATTGATGGATGTCTTGAGTGCTTTAGTTATTGAAATGCCCTGAAAATTTTGAACATTAAGATCAAACTATGTTTGTGCTCAAATCTCTACAGAAAAGAATGTTTTCAGTTTTTAGGGTGCCTCGTTCCATTTTCCATTTGTTAGTGGTGTTATACTTATAAGGAACATAAGCAGTTTTTAGGGTGCCTCGTTCCATTTTCCATTTGTTAGTGGTGTTATACTTATAAGGAACATAAGTATTTCTTCCCACATTTTGTGAAATAATTTGTCGGGATGTTTTCTCATTTGTGAGTTTTTGAGGTAGTAGCTGGTTGACTTGGCAGTAAGGTATATTGTGAAGGTGTTAAGCATGAAAAGAAGCTAAAAACGATCTTTGCTAATAGGACAGGAAATAAAAGGTTAAAGCGGAAAGCGTTGCTATAAGTGGGTGTATGGGGTTGATATGTGCAAATAGGACAGAAAATAGAATATCGAGGTGGTGCTATTAGCTGCTTTGAGTGGGATTTTAGTGATTTTATTATTCTTTGTCTGAGCAGACTTATCAAGTGTACTAAACCGCTCATTATAAGTATATGTCACGTCAAATTAGTGGTACGATTGGATTATCTTAATTAGTTGAATGAAATATGGTGATACGGTGGATTATCTAGACGATCATCTAAGGTTTATTGCACAGACAAATGACTCCGTATAGTGATTCCGTGCATACTATTCTTCCTAACAAAAAAATTCCCCTTTCTACCGACCAAATCATCAAGAGAAAAAGTAAAGAAATAAAGTGAAATAACACCGCAACAAAAAATTTATTTATTTAGGTTTTTTTACCGTGCGATCCTAGACTATGAACTCCTCACTCTAGAATGTACAAGTGAATTGAAAGTTTGAAAGTCACATTTTTTTTTGCAAGTGGAAAAATATATTAAGTGAAATACATTGTTTACTTACAAAATTAAATTATTATTGAAAGTAGATATGTAAAGGTGATACGGCAATATCATTTTATATTTTATAGTTATTAATATTATATTATATTTTCAATTATCTTTTGATAGCTACATATAAATGATCTGAAAGTGGATTTTACATACTAGATAATTAATGTAACAACATAAAAACAACATAACACTGATGACAGTAAGTTTGACACCTGATGATGGGTTTCATTCTTATTATAGCTCTTAGATTAATTTAAGCCCGATCCACATATCCTGGCCCATTAAGCACCGAGCCCTATCTACCATTCTCAGTTATGTCCAAACCTCTCCAAAACCCTCGCTTCCATTCCCCCCTCTGATCGCCGCCCCCAATGGCGTCGCAGCGATGCCTAACCCTAACCCTAACCCGCCATTTCTGATCTCTCCTCTCCTCATCTCCTCCTCCTTCTCTCATCAAATCTCAAACCCTAACTCTTCGATCTCTTCACCTCTCAACCCTCAAAAACCCTCACTCCAACTCCATCCTCCCACTTTATCAACATTAATCCATCGATCCTCCTCAAAGTCGCCATTTCTCTTCTCGACCTTCGGATCCATTGGGAGATGATGATGAAGACGACGAAGAGGAAGAAGAAGGAGAATACGAAAAAAAAGAAGAAGAAGAAGATGATGATGAAGGCGATGAGAGCTACAATGGATCGGTGAAGACATTTCGAGCGAGTGGGAAATCTGAGGAGGAGAAAACGAACGAGGTTGCTCATATTGGGTACAAATTGATTGGGCCGCTTGATCCTTCAGAGCTACCGTTTAAACCTTGGGAGCCTGTTTTTGCTGTTGTCCAGGTCTGTGACTTTTGACTTTCTTTTGGTTTTAAAACTGTTCGCGGGAAAAATCGTAGCTTTCTTCATTGATTCCATTGCTATCTTAAATAATCGTTTATCGGTTACAAAGATTCGGTCTTTTTATATGATCCGATTACAACGAAATCAAATAAAAAAAAAATGAAAATTACAACTTCTTCTCCTTGTTTGTCAAACAAATCACGAGCTCTTGTTTTACGATCACTCGCTTGCGTGGGTTCTTCGCCTGCGCCGGGGTTAATCCGTGGACCACCGCGCGATCTAGATCCGGTCGGATCTACGCAGTATGACGGGTATTATTTCGCAAAGGAAATAATAGCCGGGGGGGGATTAATTCACCAAGGAAATAATCGCCCTAGTTCTCGGGATCAAAGGCCAAGCTTTGATCCGGAGGATAACCGCGTAGATCTCAGATCCGATCCCTCTCGAACTCCTGCCTTATTGACGTAGACGATCGCCGAGCACCGGATCTGAAATAGCAAGTCTTCAAAGCTTCAAATCTCCAAGGTTCAGATCTCAATTTAGCAGAGCTTCGCCGTCAAAAATTCCAACCTTTTACAAATGAACACCCCTGGCCTATTTATAGGCACCATGAAAGCGGATCTGGGCCCCCCCTGGGGTGGCTCGGCCACCCCATGGGGTGGCTCGGCTTTGGCCGAGCCACCCCTTGGTGGCTCGGCTTTAGCCGAGCCACCTGGGTGGTTCGGCTTTGGCCGAGTCGCCCGGGTGTGGCGCCGTTGTGTCCGTTGTCCGGTTCTGCGGTTTATCCAAGTTTTATTGTTGATCTGGACTCTGATTTGGTGTCCGGATCCTGTTTTGGCAGTAAATCTGCCTTGGTGTTTGAGTTCGAATCCGTTCTATAGTTGGATGACTCCTTGACTCCCCGAACCGTTGGTTTGATTCCGCACGCGAATGGATGCATTCCGTTGCTTGCGTGCGATTCGTTAACATCGTCGCCTCGTTAATCCGCTTCGTTACGTGTCACTTGGCTTCGGTATTGCGGACTAACGCTCGTGTTTAGATACGTCGCCCGATGGTTCGTTGGTCTGTTGAATCACCGTGCTGAGCTATGCTAAGGGACCTATAAGCAGTTTTATACGCCTACAGATACCCCCTCCAAAGTATTTCAGCCTCGTTCTTTTATAGGAGAGTCTGGAATGCTTTGGATGTGATTGCCGCAACTTTTAGTCGGTGTAACGGGACCTTGGAATGGCTTCTGTTCTGGATTTCTTCAATCCTTCAGGCTATTCGGTGCTTTGTCGAACGTCTGTAAGGATTCCGGTGCTGCATTTATTGTCTGACCGTTGTCGGAAATTTAAACTTGAAGTCGATTCCTGATTTCCTGATCTTTAGCTCATGCTTGTCGGTTTAATCATAGAACTGACCCTCGATTGTTGGCGTTGAGTCTTTATTTGCGACGCGTTGTCCGGCGTAGTGTTATTGAGTTATCCTTAAGAATATTTTTAGAAAAATATTTTCCAGGAACTTCTCAAAAAATAGGGAATAGTTTAAACTCGTATACCTTATTGGAGTAATTCTCATGCTCAAATAAGCTGAACCGGCCTGATAATGAGCTGAACCGGCTTGATAAGGAGCTAAAAAAAAAGGCAGTTTGGCTCAAAAAATTTTCTGATCCTTCCGAATATGTGGGAGAGGCAAGAATAAACAAAGGATTGAACCCTCGGTCGATTTGAAGTTGTTTCGATGCTCAATTCAGCTTCAATTTGAATTCTGGTCCAACTCTGGTTCAAACTGGTTCAACCTGGTTCAAGACTGGTTCAACCTGGTTCAAAGCTGGTTCAGGACTGGTTCAAGATTGGTTCAGACTGGTTCATCCTGGTCTGGTCTGGTTCAGTCTGGTTTGGCCTGGTTCAGCCTGGTTTAGCCTATTTTTGACTGATTTGGACTGGTCTGGTCAGGTTCAAGGCTGGTTCACCTATAAAAGTGTTCTTTTTCTCCTCCTCTAGGGCCGGCCACCCCCATGCCCTAATTTTTGCTTTTCTCTTCCTTCTTACATCCTTTCTCCCTCAAAACTTCATATTTGTCTTAGATCCATCCTTCCTTTTGATCTTAGACTGAGAAGTCCCTCAAAATTTCCATATTTGAAGTTTCTCTCAGGCCCCTCGAGCACGTGGTTCGAGCCTCTTTCAAGATCTAATTTCTTGTCGGATCCTCGAGCTTTTCCTCAGGTAAATCCTCTATAATTTAGGCATTTTTCATGTTTAATTTAGTACATGAATTTATGGGGTTGCATATGAGGGTTAGGATTATGATTTGGCGCCTCGAGCTTCTCTTTCAGGGGGTAGAATTTGGCAATTTGAGGGATTTAATTGCAATAAAAAGAGGAACTTTTTTTCTGGTTCTGATCCCTTAACTTATTTTGCAGGTCACCATGTCTCGTATTGCGAGAGGTCTATCCTCTACCGCGTCGGCTGATGGCGCGCCTCCCTCTTACGCTGGTGAGCCTTTTTGGCATATTTGCAAATTAGTCCTTTATTCCCATTTTGTTCTCGTTGGTGAGGCAATCGGGAAGAGCCTTGATTCTCCTTGGTGAGGATCGACGCTTTAAAGATAGGTTTTGCTTGGTCAAAACCATATCTCAAAATAAATAAAGGGGGCGTCTTGATGCTGCATTGTGCCTTATAAGGCAGGGATATGTTTTTTGATATATCCTACCTTATAAGTGCATAATGTGGCCAAATCGTCTCACCCTTTATAAGGCAGTGACTCTATCTTACCCGTTCGTAGGATGAGTTCAACTTCCTTTTATAATTGAGACTAACAGATGTTTAACTGTTTATTTCCAGTGGGATATCCTTCTGGAGCGTTCTCATCTCATGCAGTGTACGGGCGTCGTGGCGAGTATTATTTGACTTCCGACGATTTTTCCCCTATTCCAGTTACTCCTCAGTTTGCTTCGGGCACGTCGACAGAGGTTGCCCAAGTGGTGAAGGAAGGTGGACATCGAGCTCTTCGACAGTTGATTACAGATGCGCCTTTCGTGAAGGATGCCAGTTCTATTCAGCCTCTCAGGAAGACCGACTTTTTATTTGGCGACTCTGTCAGAGATCCAGATGCAGTGTTTATTGATGCCGAGCAGTGGCTTCATAAAACTGGCGGTGGTTTCATATATTTGCCGAAGATTCCTCGGGGAGATGCCTGCGGCGCGCCATAGATTCTACGGCTGGGTCCATTCTTTAGACAAGCTTTGGTGGACTCGCATGACGAAGTACGTCTTAAGCCGATGGAGCGAGGAGTTGCATGCTTGTGGTCTACATGCAGCCATTCGTGCTACCATGTATGGTTTGCCTGTCAGCGCGAAGCATTTCTTCGCTTTGTGCGAGCTTTATAACCCAGATTCGAACACTTTTCTGACCCGGCAAGGGGAGTTGGGCTTGGCTCTCCATGAGATGCACAGGATTTCTGGTTTGCCCATGGGACAGATGCTATATCAGGAATACTTTCCCTCCAACCACGAATTGAGTCAGCTGAAAGATTGCATGCCCGACCGCTACGAGACTTTATGGGACCTCACATGTCACTATCATATTGCTTTGGTGCAGTCTGAGCCTTTAGCGAAGAGGACTAAGTCATACGTGAGTCTGAGGCAGTTTGCGTGTTATTTGTTCAGAAATCTAGAGAGCAAATCCGGCGAGGCTATTGGTGAGCTGGCACCACTCACTCCTTCAGGGGTGAAAAGTCTACTGAAGAAGATTGACGCTCATTCTTATGGCATGCGACCGCACCGATTCGACCGATGACCCTTCTTGCCGGTTACCTCGCTATCTGGTTAAAGAAATGTGTGGTCCCGTATCAGTCCGGTGACGCTTTACCTGGAAGTGCTCTACCCAGCGGTTCAGCTCGCCTACAAAAAGGAACTTTCGCTTCTTCCGGTGATGGTGGCTAACATTCATCGAGGGCTTCGACAGCTTTCTAGTGCTTTTACACGGAAGGAGAGTGAATCACCGGCTCAGATTCCTACTATTAAGGTGGAGTTTCCGTACACTTATTTGATGGCCTGGTTCGTCCTTCACCGTTCTGATATGATGTCAGTACCGAACGCCACAGACCACTCCGTTCCCCTACTACAGTTGCTTGAGAATGGCAAGTGGGAGGGGCGAGGATTCCCTGACATCAGACAGCAGCTACAGGTCCACAAGTGTTGGGCGTTTTCCACTTGCTTTCCGCAGTTCTCCGGCCGATACGGCGAGTGTTTGCTTGATGAGGAGAGGCCGAGGGAGGATCGAACATTTAGACACATCGGCTGCTTTAACTGGCTGGTGAACATCAGGCCGGGTTATCTGACTTTCCGGGTGAGGAATCAGTGTTTCATAGAGCCATACCTACCCTGTCGATTCGCTCGCCAGTTTGGCTATGATCAGCTTTATGTCGGAAATCCACATCAGCAGCTTCGGACCCACGGCGGTTTGGTGGACGGTCTTCGTGCATGGTTGTGGACCGTGACGGGCTGTACTGGTGCTAAGTTCAGTCTCCCGAGTGCTGAGCGGCAGTTGAACCTCACCTTCTTAAGCTGCAAGTGGTTGTTAGCAGCTAATAAAACTGTCCCCGTGAAACCGATTGCAGAGCTAGAGGCCGAGGAAGCTTCTCAAGTTGATTCTCGTAGGATTTGGGAAAACACTCGGTCACAAAGGATACGGAACAAGACTCGTCGGATTGATGAAGAGGGAAAGAAGGTCTTCCATTCTGCAGACGAGACTTCAGGCGGAGATCCTGAAGATTACGAGGACTTTTCCGAGCGAGGTTAACTATCCCTTTTTTCCTTCTGTCTTCCAGAATTATTAAACCTGATAATGGTTTGATGTTTCAGGGACCGCAGCTGACCAGGATGAAGAGTTCCGTCCTCCTCCCCAGGCGAGACCTTCGATTGTTGTCCCTGCTGCTAGGCGGAAGAGATTAGCCCGCAAGCCGCGTGCAGAATCACGAGCATCTGATATGGATTTGGCTGGTGATGATCCTGCTAGTGACGGAGGTAACATCTACCCTGTAAACCATCCTCTTGATTATTCAGAAATTCGACTCATGCTTTTCCATCTCTATATAGAAGAGCGTGGGGATAGCGAGATGAGTCATGATCCTGTTCCTCTTGATTATGTATCTTCTGGCGAGCCTGACTCACCGCACCAGGTAGAAAGGCCTGCAGAAGCTGCCAACGTTAGGGAGGATATCAATATAGGACCCGATTCAGCGAATCCAGGTACATCTACCATTGATAATATATCTTTTAGATGGCACACAAAGGAGTTGAATGATCCAGGTACATCTACCATTGTCTCTGTGCTTCTTGCTCCTTTAGATAACTTGTAGGAGGCAAACGTGGATCTTGGGAATAAAGAGGCTAACGCACCTATAAGAGGTAACTCATTTCTATTGGTTGTAGTCTCTTTATTCTTCCTTGGTACTTATATTCTCTTGTGTCAGATTTCTCGACTGATGATTTTGACGAGGAAGGCTTGCTTGTGGACACTCCTATGCTCCACTTCATGTATGGCTCTCCTCAGATTGATGACCAGTTGCCTGGAGATATGTTTCCTGAGTCCACATTCCCTAAGAACCCCGAGGATGGTTCTTTTGAAGGTACGTGCCTCTTCCCAGGTTAATTATAGGACTAGCCAATTTTTGACTAATGCAGCTATAATGTGATGCATCTGAGAATTCTGTATTGTACTTGACAGGAGCTTTTGTCGAGACTGATCCTGTTGAGCCGGCTGTGAGACCAACTACACCAGTTGATACACCCACAGCCGTTACACCTCCACTACCCCCAGTGACTCAAGGGGAGGAAGGTATAAATTGAGCTACTGAGAAATTTTACTTATTTCCTCATCAAGGCTTTTGACAGATTCTTCTTTTTGTGTAGGGCTTTCTTCTCGGCTTCATGTCCTTGTGAAGGAGTTATTATCAGACAGCGACCCAGAGAAGATTGTCATTTGCATAGAAGTCCGCTCCTTCTTCTCCTTTGTGAATTCCATGATTGGCAAACTCTTCCACGGCGGACTTTCCCTTCACCAGTTTAAGCCTTTCCTTGATTCTAGGATAAACTCAATAAGGGATGCAGGATACTCGGATCTGGCGAAGGCTATAGTTGATGACCTTGACTGCTTAGAGTATGAGCATCAGATGTTTCGTGAGCTCCGGGATGCAGGTGCCTCTTCATTTATTGCTGCTGAGCTGGATACTCGCTTACAGACATGGCATGATACTCGGATTCTTGCTGAGCTCGAGATTCAGGTGCAGCGGGACCGGATAGACCGAGTTGAGGCTAACCTTGCTACTAGATCATCTTCACTCGACCAGCTTGATTCTTCTATTACCTCTTGTGCGACCGAGATAGACCAGCTCAGGAGAGTACTCCGTGAAAAGGAGGAGACTTTGAGTATTCTTCAGATGACGAAGATACAGGATCAGCAAGCCCACACTGCTTTATCTGGTGAGTTGACATCCCTGAAGCAGAAGCTGGTCGAGACGGAGGAGGTTGCTGCGAGGACTTTAGCCACCACCGAGGAGTCCATCAGAGCTAAGCATGGGCAAGCTTATGATGAGAAGCTGTCTAAGCTCAATCAGCAGATTTTTGGCCATGCGCTTGATGTATGATTTTACTTGCTGAATGTTTTGACTTTTGATTCTCTTAGTGAAACTGGTTTTTATCTTTATCTTTATTATGATTCGTCATTCTGTTTGAAATGATTGACCATAATACTTATAGGATTTTTGGCAAACCCTCAGCCATCAACGGATTTGATTAGCCTTTACCGACTACCGTTTGAGTCGGGCTAGCATGCGGATTGTTTAGACCCGTTCCGCATGTAACGTTGTGCTGAGAGAGTGAATTCTCTGAGACTTTTGTGCTATGATGTTGAATACATAGGCTTTACCATTTGTTACGGGAATAGGCAACCCGCCGACACGTGTTAGGTGTTGACTTTAGGATTTTTGGCTAACCCCCAGCCCTCAACGGGTTTGATAAGCCTTTACCGACTACTGTTTGAATCGGGCTAGCATGCGGATTGTCTAAATCCGTTCGCATGTAACGTTGTGCTCAGAGATTGAATCCTCTGAGACTTGTTGCTATGACTTCGAATACATAGACTTCGCCATTGTTATGGGAATATGCTACCCAGCAGCGTGTATTAAACGCTGACTTATCCCTACTTAGGCTTCGGGATAAAATACCCCAGAATCGAATTCTGGTGTCTCTTTCTACGGAAAAAGACTAAACCGGCGACGCGTGTTAGGCGCCGGCATATCCTTTCTTAGGATTCAGGATGAAATTCCCCATGCGTATGAGGCATGGATTTTGGTGTTATTAATAACAACCTACCACAATGTTGAATATGCGAACGGGTGTTCTTTTTAACGGTTAAGAACTAACCGGCAACGCGGGTTAAGCGCAGACTTATCCTTGCTTAGGTTTCAGGATAGAATACCCCAGAATCTAACTCTGGTGTCTTTTTCTATGGAGAAAGACTAAACCGGCAGCGCGTGTTAGGCGTAGACTTATCCCTGCTTAGGATTCGGGATAAACTTCCTAAGATGAATCTTAGATTGATAAATTTTAGAAAAGATCAGTGTGGGAAAGGAAGAATTTTATATTCTATTTCCCGGTCTTCTTTTAGGGTGAAGGCGAACCCGAATACAAGGAAGGAAGAATTTTATATTCTATTCCTTGATTCTTGAAAGGAAGAATTTTATATTCTTTTTCCAGCGCAAAAAGAGACTAGAAGTGGGATCTCCACTCCGAGAATCTGGAAAATCTAGATAAACTTACCTTTTATAGGATTGGTTACCTAAACTAAAGATGAGTCCTTTGTTTATCGAAGTGAAATTTTAACTCTGGTTATAACCATGAGAAGGCTTAACCAAAGAGAAAAAGGAAGGAGTTCTTTCGTTTATCGAAAGGGGACCCCGAACTGAAAGTGGACCTCTTGTTCATGAAAAGAATCAAGAGGGAAAATTATTGGTGGTTTGAACCAGAAAGACACTTTTGGTGGACCCACTGTCAATTGAAATTGATCAGTGAGGGATTTTGGTGGTGAAAATGATTTTGGGTTATCCTCTAGAATATTAAGTGTAATATTCTTCAAGGAACTTCCCGATAAATGAGTTATCCTGAATGTACTAGGGATAGTAGTTTTTCAGGAACTTCTCATTTATTGGCATTAATTGCCTAGTGCCTTCTTGAGTAATTAGGCGATATGCGCCGTTTGAGTAGACCGTGTCTATTACAAATGGTCCTTCCCATTTGGGTTCGAATTTACCTTTCTTCTTGGAGTTGAGGATTATCGTTCGGCGAGCAGCGAGGACCAGATCTCCTTCTTTGAAGCTTCTCTGTCGGACTCTTTTGTTAAAGGCCCTGGATATTCGGGCTTGATAAAACTCAATGTGTTGTTGAGCCTCCAAGCGCTTTTCATCCAACCTCTCAAGTTCTTCAAGACGTTTTTGATGTTGTTCTTCTGTCGTCATCTCAGTTGCGAGAGCGATCCGAAGTGACGGGATTTGAATCTCCAATGGTAGCACGGCTTCACATCCGTATACCAACGAATATGGGGTAGCTCCCGTAGGTGTGCGTATGGTGGTGCGATAAGCCCAGAGCGCCTCACCGAGTTTATCATCCCAGTCTTGTTTATTGGTCTTCACGAGCTTTGACAGGATTTTAATGATCGTCTTGTTAAACGCCTCAGCTAATCCATTCGTAGTGGGATAATAAGCTGTTGACGAAACATCTTCAATTTTAAACTTATCACAAAACCTGATGAAGGCGTTGCTTATGAATTGTGGACCGTTGTCATGAATGATCCGTCTTGGCACGCCGTGTCGGTATATGACATGATGTTTGATGAAATTGATGACATTATTCGCCTTTACTTCTCTAAGCGGAATCGCTTCAGCCCACTTCGAAAAGTAATCCGTGATTGTGAGAATGAATCGATCACCTTTGACTGAAGGGGAAAAAATAGGACCGACAATGTCCATCCCCCATGTCTCGAACGGCCAAGACGTGGTTGACGTGTGCAACTGATCTGGTGGTTGATGCATATAGTTTGCATGTATTTGACAAGCATGACACTCTCGGGCGTATTCGATTGCGTCACGTACCATCGTTGGCCAGAAATATCCCATTCTCCTGATGCGATCATACAGTTTAGGACCAGGCTGATGCGCGCCACATTCTCCTTCGTGTTCTTCCTTAAGAACTTCTTCTGCTTCTTTAATCGAAAGACACTTGAGTAACAAACCATCATACCCTTGACAGTATAACGTATGAGTCTCAGTATTGTAGAAGAATCTTAGCGCTCTTCGGCGGATTGATTCCCTTTCTTTTACATCCTCTGGCAAAATACCATATTGGACGTAGTCAATGATAGGAAAACGCCAATCTCGGGACTCAGACCCAATTTGGGCTGAATTCACCTCTTTGGCGTTTATGTTTCTATCATCTTCCTCTTCAATATCCATATCGTATATGGGTATGCAGAGTTGGTGCGTCCTTACTGTGACTAATAGTTCAGTTTCGGGAGGCTGCGCAAGCGATACCGCTAGCGCTGCCAGTACATCCGCATAAGCGTTCTGGAGACGAGGGATGTATTCAATATAGAATTCTTCAAAAGAATCTGCCATTTTGATGGCCTCTTGGTGGTATGGGATCAGGTCTTGGTTCCTGACTTCATACTCTCCACGGATTTGGTTGACTATCAGTTGAGAATCCCCAAAAGCTTCGAGATATTCGACCCCCAGCTCTTTGGCAAAACTCAAAAGCTTCGAGATATTCGACCCCCAGCTCTTTGGCAAAACTGAGTCCAATGAGAAGCGCGTTGTACTTGGCCACGTTATTGGAACACGGACTAGTTAGTGAATAAGCCCGAGGCATCACATGCTTCCCCGGGGAAATTAAGACCACTCCAACTCGCGAGGAACTTAGTCTCCATGTCGTCCCAGCTATTCACGCTTCCTGGCTTGAGGCGGCGATACCAATCGAAGGCGGCTCCACGCAGAGTGCCAACGAAGGACCGTACCATCAAAGGCTCATTGTCGGAGATAACTCCCAGGTGCGATTTGAAGTAAATCAAATGCTGAGTAGGTGAACCCATCCCATTAAACGGCGTGAAGTTAATGAGATTGAACTTCGCCGGATATGGGATTGATTCCCATTCTCTTAGGTATGGACAAGGAATGCCTGTCTTCTTCATCTCTTGAGCAGAAATCAACTAATTGATTTTGCTCTCGAGGTTTTTGATCTTCAAGCTTTCACCTGTGTTTTCACTAGTATTCTCACTACCACCCCCTGCATTGACGGGAGGATTAGTGGCATTGTGAATTTTGTTTGCATTCATGTCCTCATCTTCCTGATTAACCTGGTCGCGACGACTTGGTCCTCCTTGCTGGTTTGTCAGTACTTGGATCTGTTGCTCATGCATTTCTCTCATGTTTTGCATGGCCATCTGCATTTTGAACCTGAAGCTCTCCTGTTGTTTAGTCATGGCGTCTTCAAGCATTTTGGCCACTTGTTCCGCACTTATCATGAGTGCCTCGCGGGGTTGTCCCTCGCTGGATACCGTGTTATCTGATATGACCGCAGAGCCGGCATCCGATTCTTCATCTTCTAAAGGGAGCCTCGTCCGAACCCTACCATAGGTTGTTCGCTTGATGGTTCCGGACTGCAGACAGGTTATAGGTCGGGATGCTTTCAGAATCGACTCGAGATTATCCTGTGCCGATGTCCCCTTGCTGGTCATATTAGTGGTGACCCTCGGAAATTCTCCGTCTTCAACCGTTGTTCTTCTTCGTCGGAAACGCCTAGGCCTTAGCTTTGGCGTTTCAGTGCTGAGCCTCTCAAAAACCGAAACTCTTTCGGGGACCGTCTTGATGCAGTTACACTCAGACAATACCGCCTGAATGAGTTTGGAACAGGGGCATTGAGTCTCTAGTCATTGAGGACTCCTCTTCCTGGTTTTCCTCGTGTTCCCATCACGATAGTACAACTCGTCGGCTTGACGGTTGGAGTAACCTATCGTGTGTTGACACGACTTCTCAGGTATAACGTTGTCATCAGACAACAACGTTTCCTTCTGAGGGTGAACTGCCTTCTTTGGTCTTTCAAGAGTCACGCGCCTCGAGACATGCCTTTTTGGGCGTGAGTTCTCAGCGGGCTCCTGGACTTCAATGCGCAAATTGGCGTGCGCAGTTGCTTTGAACTTCTTGTCATGCTGAAAGTGACAGCGACCCCCAGCATGTTGAGTCGTTCGGGGCTTCTTCATCAGGCCCAAACGTTCTTGAACTGGAGCTTTGCCTCTCTCATCGTGAATTGGACCAAGGCACTCCAAAATTGGCTTCTTTCTTCGGGATGATTCTGCATGATCTCCCAGAGTAGTAATGGGAATTCTCGGCGATTTAGCTTGGTTCACCGGATGTTGAACTTTGGTTGGAGGCTGCAGAGGTTGTTCCTTAGCCTGAATCGCCGCTTCAGACTTTGGCCTCCAGCCTTGGCGAGTTGGTAGCGGCTTCTCTGCCACCTCCTTCTGCAATCTCCTACGGGCTTCCTGGACTTGAGCACGTGCTTGCGCTGATAGTGCGTGGCGCTTGCGAATGCGCTCTTCGAGTGTCGAACGATTCCGTTTGACACGGACCCATTCGTTCGTTGGCGGCTTAGAAGAGCTGCCATTCATCGGTGGTTGAGGCTGTTTGCCTCTCCTATTCTTCAGATCCGTGTGATAGCGGACTCCATCGGTGGACTCCATCGCCTTTGCGAGTTGCCGTGCCAAGCGTTAACGTCGCCTTTGACGAGCTCTCTTCGAGAGAGTCACAACGCCCTCAACGGTGGAGGCATCGGTGAGAACAGGGTTTGCCTGGTTGGAGGTCGGTGGGACTTCACCCGACGCAACTTTGGCGTCAGTTGGGGTGAGAACTTCGTTGGCGTTCTGTACTTCTTCGTACCAACGAACTTTTCTCCTGGAGGAGAACTTCTTGGACTTGTGGGGGGAGATGGATCCGGACGAGGACGAAAGATACTCCTCGAACTTTTGCTGGTCGAATTCATACTCGACCTCCTCCTCGATCGGGATTGAGATCCGTGGCTGCGACGCTCCGATCTCGACAGCGAGATCGGCGTCTCCCACTGTGGTCGCCAGATTGTTCGCGGGAAAAATCGTAGCTTTCTTCATTGATTCCATTGCTATCTTAAATAATCGTTTATCGGTTACAAAGATCCGGCCTTTTTATAAGATCCGATTACAACGAAATCAAATAAAAAAAAATGAAAATTACAACTTTTTCTCCTTGTTTGTCGAACAAATCATGAGCTCCTGTTTTACGATCACTCGCTTGCGTGGGTTCTTCGCCTGCGCCAGGGTTAATCCGTGGACCACCACGCGATCTAGATCCGATCGGATCTACGCAGTATAACGGGTATTATTTCGCAAAGGAAATAATAGCCGGGGGGGGGGATTAATTCACCAAGGCAATAATCGCCCTAGTTCTCGGGATCAAAGGCCAAGCTTTGATCCGGAGGATAACCGCGTAGATCTCTGATCCGATCCCTCTCGAACTCCTGCCTTATTGACATGGACGATCGCCGAGCACCGGATCTGAAATAGCAAGTCTTCAAAGCTTCAAATCTCCAAGGTTCAGATCTCAATTCAGTAGAGCTTCACCGTAAAAAATTCGGCTTTGGCCGAGCCACCTGGGTGGTTCGGCTTTGGCCGAGTCGCCCGGGTGTGGTGCCGTTTTGTCCGTTGTCTGGTTCTGCGGTTTATCCAAGTTTTATTGTTGATCTAGACTCTGATTTGGTGTCCGGATCCTGTTTTGGCAGTAAATCCGCCTTGGTGCTTGAGTTCGAATCCGTTCTATGGTTGGATGACTCGTTGACTCCCCGAACCGTTGGTTTGATTCCGCACGCGAATGGATGCATTCCGTTGCTTGCGTGCGATTCGTTAACATCGTTGCCTCGTTAATCCGCTTCGTTGCGTGTCACTTGGCTTCGGTATTGCGGACAAACGCTCGTGTTTAGATACGTCGCCCGATGGTTCGTTGGTCTGTTGAATCACCGTGCTGAGCTATGCTAAGGGACCTATAGGCAGTTTTATACGCCTACAAAAACTTTACAAGGTTTTATCTTTGGGACTGTATTGTTTGTGTTTATTGTAGATTGGTTCGACCAGTTTAAAGTTAGTAACGGGGATTCGATATTCACTAAAAGGTTGAAGTTTTGCGATGTTAATAACAAGGTAAGGTGTTGCGTATTGAAGACTTTAGGGTTCTTTTGATTTTTACAATATATGCAACTTTTACTTGTAACGTGGAATTGTTAGTCTGGGGAATTTGGCTACATTACAACAAGAAACTGTAAGTTTAGTTATGAAATTACGATATAAATGTTTGTTACTGTGAAACATTCAGTTATAGTGCACATCACGCTGACACATACTTTTGTCGAGGTTGCTTGTATACAAAGCATAAGACTTTCGTGTTCTTATGCAAGGTTCCAATTCAGTAGAATAATCTTAGTGTAAATGCCCTTACGCGTGTCATTATGCAAACTTGACTTGGTTTACGTTTGGCTTGTTTGCTGCAGAGCTTCTCATCTAATGTCTGAGATGTCAATCCTTCCATTTTTCTCTTGTTGCGTTGTTCTTAAAGAGCATATTACGACAGTTGAGAAGTGTGATTTAATAGAATGGTCCAATGTCTATACCCATAACTGTTCAAGATGACTGCTTGGTTTGATGAACCAGTTGATTGCACAGGTAGGGCAGGAATTGGAGGTCAATACTACTTACCATCTGTTTCTTCTCAAAGATTAATTATTGGATTTATTACTTCTTTCTGAAATTATAAAATTCCCAAGATGCTCCTTTAACACGACTCTTTTCCCTAAATTTTCTTCTAGATTCCTAGAATATGTTGTATACCCATCTTATCTCAAACTTCCCACATAAATTCGTTTTGTGAAACTACAAGATGCCTAAGCTTATATCAGTGACAAATTTCAAGTATAACTTTTTTCCTACTTTCTCTTATAGAATGTATTGTGTAATCGTCTTATCTCATAATTCTGTCCTTTTTCCATTTCCAATTATTTGGCAGTTTGACTTATCTTAAAGTACGTCATCATGTAGCCAAATCTGGGTTGAAACCCACTTAAGGATGGAATTTTCTCATGTTGTTTACTATCTTTAAAATTGCCAAGAGATGTTACCGGCCTGCAATCACTTTGTTCCACATAATACTGTTAAACATATTTGTGTGGAAGTTTCAATTTGCATTTGCACTTAATATTCATTATGTTGCAAGTGTCAACCTTCTCTACAAATTAATAGCCTAATTAATTGGGTTTTGCACTTAATATTCATTATGTTGCAAGTGTCAACCTTCTCTACAAATTAATAGCCTAATTAATTGGGTTTTAAGTTCATCATCTTTGTTTTTGCTGAAAGATTCCTGTTGGGGAACTACTTCAGGACTAGTCTGAACATCATTTTAGAAATCTCCTCAAATTCAACAAATTCCTTTATTTCAACTTTTGTATTGGAGCTACTTGATTCTGTAATTGATCTGTCTTTGCACATTACATTCTCATTCAATATAACATTTCTGCTTCTGATGATCTTCCGATTTTTATAATCCTAAAACCGGTAGCCGAACTCATCACCACCATCACCAACAAAAACACATTTGTTAGATTTGGCATCAAGTGTACTTCTTTCAGCAGAATCTATGTGTACATAAGAGATACAACCAAAAATTCTTAAATACGAAAGGTTTACCTCTTTTTTGCTCCACGCTTCATCTGGTATTCCATCATCCAAGGGAACTGAGGGACCGCAGTTGATTAGGTAGGCTGCTGTATTGATAGCTTCAGCCCATAGGAACTTGGGCAATCCGGCATGTATCCTCATGCTTTTGGCACGTTCATTCAAAGTTCTATTCATGCGTTTCGCTACACCATTCTGCTGCGGTGTCATGGGAACAGTTTTCTCCATCTTGATCTCGTTGTTTACGCAAAATTCTTTGAATCTACTGTCTTTGTACTCTCCTCGATTGTCTGACATTAACCGCTTTATCTTCCAACCAGTTTCATTTTCCACCATGGCCTTCCATTTTCTGAAGGTATCAAAGACTTCTGATTTCTTCTTCAGAAAATAGACCCACACATTCCTTGTAGAATCATCAATGAAGGTGACATAGGTCAGTGAACCTACAAGAGATGAAACTAGAGATCGTCCCCATACGTCGGTATGAACCAACTCTAACTTTTCTGCCTTGGGTGTCTTGCCAATCTTTGCAAAACTGACTTTCTTCTGTTTGCCAAAGATGCAATCCTCGCATAGGCCAACATCCACATTCTTCAGATCCGGTAGCTTCGCTTTTGACAGAAATGTCTTCATCCATTTCTTGCTCATATGGCCAAGCCTTTAGTGCCATAGGTTTGATTTTTCATCTGCATTTGTTACTGCAATAATATTCTCTAGGTTAGAGGTTACATAGAGAGTACCACTTTTCTTACCTCGAGCAATGACGAGTGCTCCTTTGGTAATCTTCCATTCATGACCTGAGAAAGCCTCGAGCAATGACGAGTGCTCCTTTGGTAATCTTCCATTCATGACCTGAGAAAGTTATACAGTAACCCTTTTCATTAAGCTGTCCTATAGAGATCAAATTTCTTTTAAGGCCAGGAATATGTCTCACTCCTTGCAGCTTCCATGTGGTCTGATGTGGCAAGTTTAATCTGATGTCTCCCTTACCAACGATCTTCAAGGTTTCATCATCTGCTAGATGTACCTTTTCAAAATCACCACTGACGTAGTTCTCCATGATTTCCCAGCAAGTGGTGGCATGGTAGGATGCTCCTAAATTAAGAATCCATGATTCAATCGGACCGTTGACGCTTAGAATCATAGCATCACCTCCTTCCTCGGTCACGTTGGCAGACTCCTGTGCGCCGGTATTTTTCTTCGATGCCCGACACTCCCTCTTGAAATGACCCTTCTTGTCATAATTGTAGCACTTAAAATCTTTCTTTCCCGATCTAGATTTGCTTGTTCTAGAATTTGATTTGTCGTGATTTGAACTTCTTTCTAAAAGCCAATCTAGAAAAGGTTACTTTTATGGTGAAGTGAACCACACAACAATACTAAAGCAGAGACGTGAAGGTGAAATTGGCCTGAGGAAAGTGAAAGAAAAGGAATGAGCGCCCAAATGAAAACCCGTACTCTGAAAGTTTTGATGTTGTAGTTATTGATTTATTGCTTATATATGAGATGCACTTGGTAAGCGGCCTACCTACTTATTATCGATGGATGTCTTGAGTGCTTTAGTTATTGAAATGCCCTAAAAATTTTGAAGATTAAGATCGAACTATGTTTGTGCTCATATCTCTACAGAAAAGAATGGTTTTAGTTTTCGGGGTGCCTCGTTCCATTTTCCATTTGTTAGTGGTGTTATACTTATAAGGATCATAAGTATTTCTTCCCACATTTTGTGAAATAATTTGTCGGGATGTTTTCTCATTTGAAAGCTTTTGAGGTAGTAGCTGGTTGACTTGGTAGTGAGGTATATTGTGAAGGTGTTAAGCATGAAAAGGAGATAAAAACGTTCTTTGCTAATAGGACAGAAAATAAAAGGTTAAAGCGGAAAGCGTTGCTATAAGTGGGTGTATGGGGTTGATATGTGCAAATAGGACAGAAAATAGAATATCGAGGTGGTGCTATTAGCTGCTTTGAGTGGGATTTTAGTGATTTTATTATTCTTTGTCTGAGCAGACTACGTACTATGTATATCAAGTGTACTGAACCGTTCATTATAAGTATATGACACGTCAAATTAGAGGTACGAATTGGATTATCATAATTAGTTGAATGAAATACGGTGATACGGTGTATTGAATATTTAGACGATCATCTAAGGTTTCAAGCACAGACAAATGAATCCGTATAGTGATTCCGTGCATACTAATCTTCCTAACAAAAAATTTCCCCTTTCTACCGACCAAATCATCAAGAGAAAAAATAAAGAAATAAAGTGAAATAACACCGCTACAAAAAATTTATTTATTTAGTTTTTTTTGCGGTGCGATCCTAGACTATGAACTCCTCACTCTAGAATGTACAAGTGAATTGAAAGTATGAAAGTCACATTTTTTTTGCAAGTGGAAAAATGTATTAAGTGAAATACATTGTTTACTTACAAAATTAAATTATTATTTAAAGTAGATATGTAAAGATGATACGGCAATATCATTTTATATTTTATAGTTATGAATATTATATTATATTTTCAATTATCTTTTGATAGCTACATATAAATGATCTGAAAGTGGATTTTATATACTAGATAATTAATGTAACAACATAAAAACAACATAACACTGATGACAGTAAGTTTGACACCTGATGATGGGTTTCATTCTTATTATAGCCCTTAGATTACCAATGAAGAGGTGCAGAGTACCAATGAAGATCTCACCCCAATTGATGCCAAAGCTGCGTCGGGTAAAGTTTCGCCGACCTCCAACCAGGTCAAATCTGTTCTCATCAATTCCTCCGCCGCTGAGGGCGTAGTGACTCTCTCAAAGAGAGCCCGCCAGAGGCGACGTCAACGCCTGGCGCGGCAATTTGCAAAGGCGATGGAATCCACGGACGGAATCCGCTATAACGCGGATCTAAAGAACAGGAGAGGCAAACAGCCTCAACAAATGATGAATGACAGCTCCTCCAAGCCGCCAACGAACGAATGGATCTGTGTCAAGCAGAATCGTTTGACACTTGAGGAGCGCATTCGCAAGCGCCGCGCACTTTTAGCGCAGGCACGGGCTCAAGTCCAAGAACCCCGCAAAAAACTGCAGAAGGAAGTGGCCAAAAAGCCGCCACCAACCCGCCAAGTATGGAGGCCGAAGTCTGAAGCAGCGATTCAGGCTAAAGAGCAACCTTTGTAGCCTTCAGCAAAAGTTCAACCTCCGGCGAACCAACCTAAATCGTCGATAATTCCCATAGCTACTCCGGGAGATCCTACAGAATCATCCCGAAGAAAGAAGCCAGATTTGGAGCGCCTCGGTCCACTTCCCAATGAGCGATGCAAAGCTCCAGTTCAAGATCGTTTGGGCCCGATAAAGAAGCCCCGAACGACTCAACATGCTGGGAGTTGCCGCCACCCTCAACATGAAGAGATTAGGGCAGCCAGGCGCACCAATTTGTGCATTGAATTCCAGGAGCCAGCTGAGAATTCACGCCCACAAAGGCATGTTTCGAGGCGCGTGACTCTTGAAAGCCCAAAGAAGGTAGTTCACCCTCAGAAGGAAACATTATCGTCTGATGACGATAGCGTTATACCTGAGAAGTCATGCCAACACACGATAGGTTACTCCGACCTTCAAACAGACGAGTTGTACTATCGTGTTGGGGGTACGAGTAGAACCAGGAAAAGGAGCCCTCGAGAACTAAAGACTCAATGCCCCTGTTCCAAACTTATTCGGACAGTATTGTCGGAGTGCAACTGCACCAATACAGTCTCCGAAGGAATTTCGGTTTTCGAAAGGCTCAGTACCAAAATGCCAAAACCAAGGCCTAGGCGTTTTCGACGAAGGAGAGCGGTGGCTGAAGACGGAGAATTTCTGAGGGTCACCACAAACATGACCAGCAAAGGGACATCGACACGGAATAATCCCGAGTCGATTCCGGAAGCATCCCGGCGTATAACACGTCTGCAGTCTGGAACCATCATACGAGCAACTTATGGTAGGATTCGGACAAGATTACCTTCAGAAGATGAAGAATCGGATGCTAGCTCTGTGGTTGCATCAGATAATACGGTATCCAGCGAGGGACAACCCCGCGAGTCACTTATGATAAGTGCGGAACAAGTGGCCAAGATACTCGAAGAAGCCATGGCTAAACAACAGGAGAGCTTCAGGTTCGAAATGCAGATGGCCATGCAGAATATGAGAGAAATGCATGAGCAACAAATCCAACCACTGACAAACCAGCAAGGCGAACCAAGTCGTCGTAACCAGGTTAATCAGGAAGATGAGGACACGAATGCGAATGAAGTTCATAATGCCAATAACCCTCCCGTCAATGCAGGGGGTGGTAACGAGAATGCTAGTGAAAACACAGGTGAAAGCTTGAAGATCAAAAACCTCAAGAGCAAAATCAATACGTTGATTTCTGCTCAAGAGATGAAGAAGACGGGCATTCCGTGTCCATATCCAAGAGAATGGGAATCAATCCCGTATCCGGTGAAGTTCAATTTAATTAACTTCACGCCGTTTGATGGGAAGGGTTTACCCACTCAGCATTTGATTTACTTCAAATCGCACCTGGGAGTTATCTCTGTCAATGAGCCTCTGATGGTGCGGTCCTTCGTTGGCACTCTTCGTGACGCCACCTTCGATTGGTATCGCCGCCTCAAGCCAGGAAGTGTGAATAGCTGGGACGACATGGAGACTAAATTCCTCACCAACTTCTTCGACGACGACACCAAGATATCCATCGGGTCGTTGCTTGACGAGAAACAAAAAGACGGGGAATTGGTTGACACCATCGTCAAAAGGTTCCGGAGCATAGCGATGAACTGTCGGGACCCGATCACTGAGGAGTTTATTCTCCAGACTTGCCACAACAACCTAGCATTGGACGTGTTGGAAGCAATGGGGACAGCACCATCCAAAACATGAAAGGATTTGAAGGTCCGAGGAGAGCAAGCCGAGCGATTCCTCAAAAGGAAGAAGGCCGAGAGGAGCCAACCGATGGCTAATCCTCCGAACTCGAACTTCGCCTCCCGTGGTAGAGGCAAGGCACCTGCAGCGGCTGTTGGTCAGACGTCGCAACAGCAGCCCCAGAGACAGCAGAAGACTGCGGATCAGAGGCTCTAAAAAGAGTACTCATTCAAGGACGAAGACGTTCCAGCCATCTTCGAGACCCTTCTCGAAAGCAACAAGATCAAGCTGCCACCCATCACAAATTAGGAGGAAGCTGACAATACTACGGATCCGAAGTACTGCGCGTACCACAGGAGGATCCTTCATCCCACCAAGGCATGCTTTACTTTAAAGAACAGCATCTAAACCTTGGTTGAAGCCGACATTATAACGCTAAGGTAGGCCAATTGAGAACGGCAAGACTCCGATAAGTATAAGAGTATAAACTGCTTCTCAATCCTCCGACCGGTATAAGAGGTTAAACTGCTCCCTGATACTCCAACATGTATATGAGTCTAAACTGTTTCATTTCTTTCACGGGAAGTTCCTGGAGAATTTTTATATGTAATATTCTTAAGGATAACCCGGTCATGTAACTGAGTATAATGTCGGACCCAGTTCCACAAGGGAAGCTGGGGGTGGATTATTCATGTATCGGGAAGTTTCCGAAAGAATACCACGGGTGATATTCTTAGGGATAACCCAATCACTATAAAAGTGATAAGTAAAACATCCACATTTAAACTTAAATGTCGGAATGTTTTCCATTATTGTTATCAAATTCACTAATTCTCATGAGTTATCTTGTTGAGACCAGATTCGATCATTTTGACAGATGAATCTTTCCTTACAAAAATCCCCCACTGATCAAGTCAATTGACGGTGGTGTAGGCATATAAAACTGCCTATAGGTCCCTTAACACAGCCCGATGGCGCCAATTCGACAAACCGACCATCGGGCGACGTATGCAAACACGATCGTTAGTCTGCAACACCGAAGCCAAGTGGTACGCGGCGAAACGGAGTTACGAGGCTACGAGGCTAACGAACCGCACGTAAACAACGGAATAAATCCACTCGCGTGCGGAATAAAGCTAACGAGTCATCCAACCAAGAGCGGACTTGGACGAATCACGATCGAATGAAGATCAGTTTCGGACTCGAACTCAGAGGTGGATCTACTGCCAAATCAGGTCAACGAATCGAATCCGAACCAATCAACCACAGAACCGGAAAACGGGCACAAAGAGGCAAAATGACAAACACCTGGAGGTCGGCTCACCGAGCCACCAAGGAGGCTCGGTGGCCGAGCCACCAAGTGGTGGCTCGGCCGAGCCACCTAGGTGGCTCGGTGGCCGAGCCACCTTGGTGGCTCACCGAGCCACCTTGTGGTGGCTCGGCGGCCACCAAGGTGGCTCGGCCACCACCGAGCCACGACAAAAAGGGAAGAAAAAAAAAACACAAATAACAAAGACATGTGGTGGCTTCGGTAAGCCACGCTTGGTGGCTCGGCCACCACCGAGCCACCTTGAGGTGGCTCGGTGGCCGAGCCACCAAGGTGGCCGGCCACCCTGTGCCAGGGGCACAGTGAAGGTAGCCTATAAATAGGCCCCCCCTGTTCATTTGAAGGGGTTGGAAAATTGGAGGAGGCGAAGCCCTGCTGGATTCGAAGCTCAGATCTAAAAAAGATTGAAGCTTTGGGACTTTGAAGACTTGCTCATCCAGATCCGGTGCTCAGCGATCGTCGACGCCAAATAAGGCAAGAGTTCGAGAGGAACCGGATCTCAGATTGGATCTCAGATCTACGTAGGCATACTCCGGATCAAAGCTTGGCCTTTGATCCTGAGAATTGGGCGATTATTTCCTTGGTGAATTAATCCCCTCGGCTATTATTTCCTTGGTGAAATAATACCCGTTATACTACGTAGATCCGACCAGATCTAGATCTCGCGGTGGTTCACGGATAAACCCCGGCGCAGGCGAAGAACCCACACAAGCGAGCGACCGCAAAACAGGAGCTCGTGATTTGTTCGACAAAAGGAGAAAGTTGTAATCTTTTCTTTTTATTTTGTTTGATTTTCATTGTAACCGGATCTTATAAAAAGACCGGATCTTTGTAACGCAAAAAGTTGTTATTTAAGAGTGCAATGGAATCAATGCGAACAATCTGGCGACCACAGTGGGAGCCGCCGATCTCGCTGTCGAGATCGGAGCGTCGCAGCTGCGGATCTCGATCCCGATCGTGGAGGAGGTCGAATACGAGTTCGACCAGCAGAAGTTCGAGGAATACCTATCGTCCTCGTCCGGATCAACCTCCCCCCGCAAGTCCAAGAAGTTCTCCTCCAGGAGAAAAACTCGTTGGTATGAAGATGTGGAAAACACCAACGAATATCTCACCCCGCTGGATGCCAAAGCCGCATCGGGTGAGATTCCTCCAATTCCCAACCAGGTCGGAGCTGTTCTGGCCAACCCTTCTGCCGCAGAGGGCATGGTGACTCTCTCGAAGAGAGCCCACCAAAGGCAACGCCAACGCCTTGCGAAACAATTCGCAAAGGCCATGGAGTCAGTTGACGGGATCCGTTACAATGCGGATCTGAAGAACAAGAGAGGCAAGCAGCCTCAACAATCAATGAAGGGTAGCTCCTCCAAGCCGCCAATGAACGAGTGGGTCCGTGTCAAACGGAATCGTTCGACATTGGAAGAGCGCATTCGCAAGCGCCGCGCGATGTCAGCGCAGGCATGGGCTCAAGTCCAAGAGGCCCGTAGAAAACTACAGAAGGAAGTGGCAAAGAAGCCGCCACCAACCCGCAAAGTTTGGAGGCCGAAGTCCGAAGTAGCGATTCAGGCCAAAGAACAACCTTTGCAGCCTTCGAAGCAGGTTCAACCTCCGGCGAACCAAACAAAGTCGCCGACAATTCCCATGGCTACTCCGGGAGGTCATGCAGAATCATCCCGGAGAAAGAAGTCAGTTTTGGAGCGCTTCGGCCCACTTCCCGATGGACGAGGCAAAGCTCCAGTTCAAGAACGTTTGGGCCCGATGAAGAAGTCCCGAACGACTCAACATGCTGGGGGTCGCTGTCACTTTCAGCATGACGAGAATTTCAAGGTAGCTGCGCACGCCAATTTGCGCATTGAAGTCCAGGAGCCCGCTGAGGACTCATGCCCGCAAAGGCATGTTTCGAGGCGCGTAACTTTTGAAAGCCCAAAGAAGGCAATTCGCCCTCAGAAGGAAACGTTGTCATCCGATGATGACAACGTTATACCTGAGAAGTCGTGCCAACACACGATAGGTTACTCCGACCTTCAAACAGACGAGATGTACTATCGTGTTGGGGGTACGAGGAAAACTAGGAAGAGGGGTCCTCAAAGACTAGAGAATCAATGCCCCTGTTCCAAACTCATTCGGGCGGTATTGTCTGAATGTAACTGCATCAAGACGGTCCCCGAAAGAGTCTCGGTTTTCGAGAGGCTCAGCACTGAAATGCCAAAGCCAAGGCCTAGGCGTTTCCGACGAAGAAGAACGACGGTTGAAGATGGAGAACTTTCGAGGGTCACCGCTAACATGACCAGCAAAAGGACATCGGCACGGGATAATCTCGAGTCGATTCTGAAAGCATCCCGGCGTCTAACCCGTCTGCAGTCTGGAGCCATCGCACGAGGAACTTATGGTAGGATTCGGACAAGACTACCTTCAGAAGGTGAAGAGTCGGATGCTTGCTCTGCGGTCGCATCAGATAATACAGTATCCAGTGAGGGGGAACCTCGCGAGTTGCTGATGATAAGCGCGGAACAAGTGGCCAAGATGCTCGAAGAAGCTATGGCTAAACAGCAAGAGAGCTTCAAGTTCGAAATGCAGATGGCCATGCAGACTATGAGAGAGATGCATGACCAACAAATCCAGGCATTGAGGAACCAACAAGGCGAACCAAGTCGTCGTAACCAAAACAATCTGGAAGATGAGGACACAGGTGCAAATGAAACTCATAACGCCAATAATCCTCCCGTCAATGCAGGGGGTGGTAACGAGAATGCTAGCGAAGGCACAGGTGAAAACTTGAAGATCAAAAACCTCGAGAGCAAAATCAATACGTTGATTTCCGCTCAAGAGATGAAGAAGACGGGCATTCCTTGTCCATACCCAAGAGAGTGGGAATCAATCCCCTATCCGGTGAAGTTTAGTCTAATCAACTTCACGCCGTTCGATGGGAAAGGTTCCCCCACTCATCATTTGATTTATTTCAAATCGCACCTGGGTGTTATCTCTGGTAATGAGCCTCTGATGGTACGGTCCTTCATTGGTACTCTTCGTGGAGCCGCCTTCGATTGGTATCGCCGCCTCAAGCCAGGTAGCGTGAACAGCTGGGACGATATGGAGACTAAGTTCCTCACCAACTTCTTCGACGACGACACCGAGATATCTATTGGATCGTTGCTGGACGAGAAACAGAAAGACGGGGAATTGGTTGATACCTTCGTCAAAAGGTTCCGGAACATGGCGATGAATTGTCGGGACCCAATCACTGAGGAGTTCATTCTTCAGACTTGCCACAACAACCTCGCACTGGACGTGTTGGAAGCAATGGGGACAGCACCGTCCAAAACATGGAAGGATCTAAAAGTCCGAGGAGAACAAGCCGAGCGATTCCTTCGAAGGAAGAAGGCCGAGAGGAGACAATCGACGACTAATCCTCCAAACTCGAACTTTGCCTCCCGTGGTAAGGGCAAGGCACCTGCAGCTGCTGTTGATGCTAATCAAACGTCGCAACAGCAGCCCCGGAGACAACAAAAGACCTCAGGTCCGAAACTCCAAAAAGAGTATTCCTTCAAGGACGAAGACGTTCCAGCCATCCTCGAATCCCTCCTTGAAAACAACAAGATCAAGCTACCACCTATCGTCAATCAGGAGGAAGCTGACAATACTGCGGATCCAAAATACTGTGCGTATCACAGGAGGATCCTCCATCCACTAAGGATTGCTTTACTCTTAAGAATAGCATCCAGACCTTGGTTGAAGCCGGCGTTATATCGCTCAATTAAGTCGAATGAACACTCCGAAGAGTATATGAGTATAAACTACTTCTCAATCCTCCGACCGGTATAAGAGGTTAAACTGCTCCCTGATACTCCAACATGTATATGAGTCTAAACTATTTCATTTCTTTCACGGGAAGTTCCTGGAGAATTTTTATATGTAATATTCTTAAGGATAACCCGATCATACAGCTGAGTACAATGTCGGACCCAGTTCCACAAGGGAAACTGGGGGTGGATTATCCATGTATCGAGAAGTTCCCAAAAGAATACCACGGGTGATATTCTTAGGGATAACCCAATCACTATAAAAGTGATAAGTAAAACATCCACATGTTTTCCATTATCGTTATCAAATTCACTAATTCTCATGAATTATCTTGTTGAGACGAGATTCGATCCTTTTGATAGATTAATCTTTCCTCACAAAAATCCCCCACTGATCAAGTCAATTGACGGTGGGTCCACTAAATTTTCTGTCCGCCAATTCATGACAATTTCCAAAGCTTGACGTGTTAAGTCCTGATTACTTAACGTCAAAACCCTTCATCGAGTGGCCAGTACAAACCAGTATTTCTACTGCTACTTGTATTCCACTCCCTGTCCGTTCGGTCAAACCTTCCTACAGTTAGGACCAAAACCAAAATCCCCTCTCGATTCCTCCAATGAACGAGAGGTCCACTTTCAAATCAAGTGATCAAACCTTCCTACAGTTAGGGTCACCTCAAACTCCCATTTGAGTTAGGACCAAAACCACAATTCACTCTCGATAAACGAGAAATTCATCTTTAGTTCGGTAATGAAACCTTCCGACAGTTAGGGTTATCCGAATCTTTTCGATTCTCGGAGTGGAGATCCCACTCTTAGTTTCACCTTTCCGGATTCTAGGGGTGGAGATCCCACCTCGAGTCTCCTTTCCAACTGGGAATAGAATATAAAATTATTCCTTCCCCACTCCAATCCTTTTTCAAGAATTTAGGATTCTTCCTAGGAAGTTTATTCCGAATCCTAAGCATGGATAAGTCAGCGCCTAACACGCGCTGCCGGTTTAGTCTTTCTCCGAAGAAGAAGACACCAGAGTTCGATTCTGGGGTATTCTATCCCGAAACCTAAATAGGGATAAGTCTGCGCTTAACACGCGCTGCCGGTTAGTTCTTAACCGTTAAAAAGAACACCCGTCCACATATTCAACATTGTAGCAGGTTGTTATTAATAACACCAAAATCCATGCCTTACACGCATGGGGAATTTCATCCTGAATCCTAAGAAAGGATATGCCGACGCCTAACACGCGTCGCCGGTTTAGTCTTTCGCCGTAGAAAAAGACACCAGAAGACCATGGGGTATTTTATCCCGAAGCCTAAGTAGGGATAAGTCAGCGTCTAATACACGTTGCCGGGTAGCCTATTCCCGTAACAATGGCGAAGTCTATGTATTCGACATCATAGCACAAAGTCTAAGGGAGTTCATTCCTTTAGCGTAACGTCACTTGCGGAACGGACTTAAACAATCCGCATGCTAGCCCAACTCAAACGGTAGTCGGTAAAGGCTAATCAAATCCGTTGAAGGCTGGGGGTTAGCCAAAAATCCTAAAGTCAACGCCTAACACGCGTCGCCGGGTAACCTATTCCCGTAACAAATGGTAAAGCCTATGTATTCAACATCATAGCACAAAGTCTAAGGGAGTTCATTCCTCTAGCACAACGTCACATGCGGAACGGACTAAAACAATCCGTATGTAAGCCCGATTCAAACGGTAATCGGTAAGAGCACGTCAAATCCGTTGAAGGCTGAGGATTTGCCAATAAATCCTAAGTCAACGTCTCATACACGTTGCTGTTTAGTCTTTTCACAGGAGAAAGACGAAGTCTACGTATTCAATATCGTAGCACTAAAAGGGTTAACTCTTTTAGCTTAACGTCACTTGCGGAACGGACTTAAACAATCCGCATGCTAGCCCGACTCAAACGGTAGTCGGTAAAGGCTTATCAAACACGTTGATGGCTGAGAATTTACCAAAAATTCTATGAATACGAGTCATTGATGCATCAATTCTATGGATTGGTCTCATGACTCAAGTATCTACCACGCTCCAATACCTTAAGAGCTTAAACTGTGTATACTCCAGCAGACGTACGAGTATAAACTGTGTCGAACATCGGACAACGCGTCATAATGAAGCTTAGACACCGGACAACGCGTCACAAGGAAGCTCAAACGTCGGACAACGCGTTGTAAACGATGATTCAACGCCGACGACCGATGGTCAATTCCATGTTGAAGCAACCAACTCAAGCTAAAAAGTCAGGAAATCAAGAATCGACTTCAAATTCAAAATTCCGACAGACGGTCAGACAATAAATGCAGCACCGGAACCCTTACAGATATTCGACAAAGCACCAAATAGCCTGGAGGACTGAAGGAATCAAGAATAGAATCCATTCCAAATATCCCGTCGTTACCGATTGAAGGATGGGATAATCATATCCAAAGTATTCCAGACTCTTATCAGGACTTAACACGTCAAGCTTTGGAAATTGCCATGAATTGGCGGACAGAAAATTTAGTGGACCCACCTGTAGGCATATAAAACTGCCTATAGGTCCCTTAACACAGCCCGACGGCGCCAATTCGACAAACCGACTATCGGGCGATGTATGCAAACACGATCGTTAGTCTGCAACACCGAAGCCAAGTGGTACGCGGCGAAACGGAGCTACGAGGCTACGATGCTAACGAACCGCACGTAAACAACGGAATAAATCCACTGGCGTGCGGAATCAAGCTAACGAGTCATCCAACCAAGAGCGGACTTGGACGAATCACGATCGAATCAAGATCAGTTTCGGACTCGAACTCAGAGGTGGATCTACTGCCAAATCAGGTCAACGAATCGAATCCGAACCAATCAACCACAGAACCGGAAAACGGGCACAAAGAGGCAAAACGACAAACACCTGGAGGTCGGCTCACCGAGCCACCAAGGAGGCTCGGTGGCCGAGCCACCAAGTGGTGGCTCGGCCGAGCCACCTCCTTGCGCGAACGAATCTGGCTGACCACAGTGCGGAGCCGCCGCATCTCGCTTGTCGAGAGTCGAGGCGTCGCCAGCTGCGGGGAGTTCTCTGATCCCGATCGTGTAGAGGAATGGGTCGAATACGTACTGTTCGACAGCAGAGTTTCGAGGCAATACCTATCGTCCTTCGTCCGGATTTCCAACCTTCCCCCGCAAGTCCAAGAAGGTATCTCCTCCGGTGATGAAAAATCTGTTGTATGAAGATGTGGAATAAACCACCAACGAAGCATCTCACCCGCTGCGATCCCCAAAGCCGCATCGGGTGAGTATTCCTCAATTCCCAAACCAGTAGTCCCGGAGCATTTTGTCTGGCCAACCTTCTGCCGCAGAGCGGCATGGCTGCTCTCTCGAAGAGAGCCACCAAAGCAACGCCACGCTTTGCGAAACAATTCGCATAAGGCCATCGATGTCAGTTGACGGGTCCGTTACAATGTCGGTAATCTGAAGAACAATGAATGCAAGCAAGCCTCAACAATCAATGGAAGACGGTAGCGTCCTCCAACCTCCAAATAACAGGTTCCGTTCAAACGGAATCGTTCGACATTGGAGAGCGCATTCGCAAGCGACGCGCCGATTTCATGCGCAAGGGCATTGGTGCTGCAATTCCCAAGTAGGGCCCCGTAGAAACTACAGAAGGCGAAGTGGCAAAGAGCCGCCAGCCAACCGCCCAAAGTTTGGAGGCCGTAAGGTCCGAAGTAGCGATTCAGTGCCAAAGAACAACCTTTGCAGCCTTTCGAAAGCAGCAGTTTCAACCTCCGGCGAACAAACAAAGGTCGCCGACATTCCATGGCTACTCCGGGAGGTCATGCAGAATCATCCCGGAGAAAAGAAGTCGAGTTTTGGAGCCGCTTCGGCCCACTTCCGACTGGACGAGGCAAGCTCCAGCTCTAAGAACGTTTGGTCCCGATGAAGAATTCACGGAACGACTCACATTGGCTGGGGGTCGCATGTCACTCGTTCAGGGCATTGACGAGAATTTCAACGGTAGCCTGCGCACGCCCAATTTGCCGCATTGAAGTCCAGTGAGCGCTGATGGACTCATGCCCGCAAAGGCATTGTTTCGAGGCTGCGTAACTTTTTGAAAGCCCAAGAAGGCAATTCGCCCTTCAGATATGAAAACGTTGTCATCTGATGATTGACAACGTTATACTGTAGAAGTCGTGCCAACACACGCATAGCCCGTTACTCCGACCTTCAAACAGACGAGGATGTTACTATTCGTGTGGGGTACCGAGGAAAACTAGTGAAGAGCGGGTCCTCAAAGATAGAGATATCAATGCCCCTGTTCCATTATTCGGGCGCGGTATTGTCTTGAATGTAACTGCATCAAGACGGTCCCTCCGATAAGAGTCTTCGGTTTTTCGAGTAGGCTCAGCACTTGAAATGCCAAAGCCATGCCTAGCGTTTCCGACGAAGAAGAACGACGGTGAAGATGCGAGACTTTTCGCAGCGTGGCACCGCTAAACATGACCAGGCAATGAAGGACATCGGCACGGGATAATCTCGTCAGTTCGATTCTAAAAGGCATTCCCGCGCGTCTAAACCCGTCTGCCAGTCTTGGAGACCATCGCACGAGGATACTTATGCGTAGGATTCGCGACAAGGACTACCTTCAGAAGGTGAAGAGTCGGCATGCTTTTGCTCTGCTGGTCGCATCAGATAATACAGTATCCAGTGCAGGGGGGGAACCTCGCGAGTTGCTGATGATAAATCGCGGAACAAGTGGCCAAGTGATGCTCGAAGAATAAGCCTTATGGCCTAAATCAGCAAGAGCTTCAAGTTCGTAAATGCAAGATGCCCATTGCAGACTTATGAGAGCAGATGCATGACCAACAATCCAGGCTCATGAGGAACAACAAGGCGAAAACCCAAGTCGTCGTAACCAAAACAATCTGGATAGATGAGGACACGCGTGCAATGAAACTCATAACGCAATAATCCTCCCGTCAATGCAGGGGGGTGGTGTAACCGAGAATGCTAGCGCGAAAGGCCACAGGTGAAAACTTGAAGATCAAAAACCTCGATGGAGCAAAAATCAATACTGTGATTTCCGGCTCAAGAGATGAATTGAAGACGCGGCATTCCTTGTCCATACCCAAGAGAGTGGGAACAATCCCCTATCGGTGAAGTTTAGTCTAATCAACTTCACGCCGTTCGCATGGAAACGTTCCCCCACTCATTCATTGATTTATTTCAAATCGCACCTGGGTGTTATCTCTGCCGTTAATGAGCCTCTGATGGTACGCGTCCTTCATTTGGTTACTCTTCTGTGGAGCCCTTTCGATCGGTTATTCGCCGCCTCAAGCAGTTAGCTGTGACAGCTGGGACGATTATGGAGACTAAGTTCCTCACCAAACTTCTTCGACCGGACGGACACCGAGTTATCTATTGGCTCGGTTGCTGGACGAGAAACAGTAAAGACGGGTGAATTTGGTGATACCTTCGTCAAAAGGTTGCCGGAACATTGGCCGTGAATTTCGGCGACCATATTCACTGAGGAAGTTCATTCTTCAGACTTGCCACAACAAAACCTCGCAACTTGGACGTGTTGGATAGCAGTGCGGCGACGCACCGTCTCAAAACATGGAAGGATTCTATAAAGTCGCAGGAGGAACAAGCGAGCGATTCCTTCGAAGAGAAGAAGGCCGAGAAGGAGACAAGTCGACGGACTAATCCTCAAACTCGAACTTTGCCCTCCGTCGGTAAGGGCAAGGCACCTGCAGCTGCTGTTGATGCTAATCAAACGTCGCAACAGCAGCCCCGGAGACAACAAAAGACCGTCAGGTCCGAAACTCCAAAAGAAGTATTCCTTCAAGGGACGAAGGACGTTTCAGCATCCTTCGAATCCCTCTGCAAAACACAAGATCAAGCTACCACCTATCGTCATCGGAGGAAGCTGACAATCTGCGGATCCAAAATTACTTGTGCGTTCACAGGAGGATCCTCCATCACTAAGGATTGCTTTACTCTTAAAGAATAGCATCAGCCTTGGTTGAAGCTTGCGTTATATGCGCCTCAATTAAGATCGATATGAACACTCGAAGCAGTATATGTAAGTTATAAACTACTCTCAATCCTCGACCGGTATTAAGAGGTTAAACTGCTCCTGATTTTGTGAAATTTTTTAACTCCAACATGTATATGCAGTCTTAAACTATTTTCATTTCTTTCACGGGAGTCCTGTAGAGATTTTTTATATGCTAATATTTCTTAAGGATAACGTATTCATACAGCTGAGTTACAATGTCGGACCCAGGTTCCACAAGGGGAAACTGGGGGTGGATTATCATTGTATCGAGAAGTTCCCAAAAGATACCACGGGGTTTGATATTCTTAGGTGATAAACCAATCACTATAAAAATGTGATAAGTAAACATCCACATGTTTTCCATTATCGTTATCAAAACTCACTAATTCTTCATTGAATTTATCTTGTTGAGACGAGATTCGAATCCTTTGATAGATTAATCTTTCCTCACAAAAATTCCCCACTGATCAAGTCAGATTTGACGGTGGGTCCACTAAATTTTCTTGTACCGCCAAATTTAATGGCAATTTCCAAAGCTTGACGTGTTAAGTTCCTGATTATTTAACGTCAAGACCCCCTCTAGTGACTTGTACAATCAACACTCCCATTGTAATTTGTACGATCGTAGCTTTCTTCATTGATGATTCCATTGATCACTTTGTTAACAGTTTATCGGTTACAAAGATCCGGTCTTTTTATAAGATCCGGTTACAATGAAAATCAAACAAAATAAAAAGAAAAGATTACAACTTTCTTCTTTTGTCGAACAAATCACGAGCTCCTGTTTTGCGGTCGCTCGCTTGTGTGGGTTCTTCGCCTGCGCCGGGGTTTATCAGTGGACCACCACGAGATCTAGATCCGGTCGGATCTACGCAGTATAATGGGTATTATTTCATCAAGGAAATAATAGCCGGGGGGATTAATTCACCAAGGAAATAATCACCCAATTCTCGGGATCAAAGGCCAAGCTTTGATCCGGAGTATGCCTACGTAGATCTGAGATCCAATCTGAGATCCGGTTCCTCTCGAACTCTTGCCTTATTTGGTGTCGACGATCACTGAGCACCGGATATGGATGAGCAAGTCTTCAAAGTCCTAAAGCTTCAATCTTTTTTAGATCTGAGCTTCGAATCCAGCAGGGCTTCGCCTCCTCCAATTTTCCAACCCCTTCAAATGAACAGGGAGGGGCCTATTTATAGGCTACCTTCACTGTGCCCCTGGCACAGGGTGGCCGGCCACCTTGGTGGCTCGGCCACCGAGCCACCTCAAGGTGGCTCGGGTTTGGGCGAGACTCATCGAGGGTTTCCTGGTTCGTTTGGGATTCTGTTCACACGAATTCCTGTTGGTTTTGGGTCTGGTTATTTACCAAATTGCCATCCACGTTTGTACACCTATATAAGGGATTGTTTTAGGGTTTCTAAAGAATCAGAGAGTTAAATCAAGAGAGATTAACTTGTAATTGAGATTTGGAGAGCTTGTTCTTCAATTCTAGAGTGAGATTGTGAGAGATTGTAAATTACATACTCATAATCTAGAGGAGGTATTTTCCTTCGTCCAAAATCTGAGTTATTCTTGTATTCTTATTCTTTCTCCTCAACCCACCTTTGATAATTCCGCGATTAAAGGTGCTCGCACGGCAACTCGTATTATTAAGACTCCGACAAGTATAAGAGTATAAACTGCTTCTCAATCCTCCGACCGGTATAAGAGGTTAAACTGCTCCCTGATACTCCAACATGTATATGAGTCTAAACTGTTTCATTTCTTTCACGGGAAGTTCCTGGAGAATTTTTATATGTAATATTCTTAAGGATAACCCGGTCATGTAACTGAGTACAATGTCGGACCCAGTTCCACAAGGGAAGCTGGGGGTGGATTATTCATGTATCGGGAAGTTCCCGAAAGAATACCACGGGTGATATTCTTAGGGATAACCCAATCACTATAAAAGTGATAAGTAAAACATCCACATTTAAACTCTAAAGGTTAGAATGTTTTCCATTATTGTTATCAAATTCACTAATTCTCATGAGTTATCTTGTTGAGACGAGATTCGATCCTTTTGACAGATTAATCTTTCCTCACAAAAATCCCCCACTGATCAAGTCAATTGACGGTGGGTCCACTAAATTTTTTGTCCGCCAATTCATGGCAATTTCCAAAGCTTGACGTGTTAAGTCCTGATTACTTAACGTCAAAACCCTTCATCGAGTGGCCAGTACAAACCAGTATTTCTACTGCTACTTGTATTCCACTCCCTTTGCTTCCAGGTCAAACCTTCCTACAGTTAGGACCACAGCCAAAATCCCCCTCTTGATTCCTACAATGAACGAGAGGTCCACAGATTGAGCGATCAAACCTTCCTACAGTTAGGATTGTCTCAAAACACCCACTTGGTCAAACCTTCTTACAGTTAGGACCACAGTCAAAATCCCCTCTCGATTCTCCCAATGAACGAGAGGTCCACAAATCAAGCGATCAAACCTTCCTACAGTTAGGATCGTCTCAAATCTCCCAATTGGTCAAACCTTCTTACAGTTAGGACCACAGTCAAAATCCCCTCTCGATTCCTCCAATGAACGAGAGGTCCACTTTCAAATCGAGTGATCAAACCTTCCTATAGTTAGGATCACCTTAAACTCCTGCTTGGTCAAACCTTCCTACAGTTAGGGCCAAAACCACAATTCACTCTCGATAAACGAGGAATTCACCTTTAATTCGGTAATCCAACCTTCCGACAATTAGGATTATCTGAATCTGTCGATTCTCGTAGTGGAGATCCCACTTCTAGTTTCTTTTGCGCTAGAAATAGAATATAAAATTCTTCCTTTCCATAATCAAGGAATAGAATATAAAATTCTTCCTTCCTTGTATTCGGGTTCGCCTTCACCCTAACAGAAGATCGGGAAATAGAATATAAAATTCTTCCTTTCCCACACCAACCTTTTCCAAGAATTTATCAATCTAGGATTCATCCTAGGAAGTTTATCTTGAATCCTAAGCAGGGATAAGTCTGCGCCTAACACGCGCTGCCGGTTTAGTCTTTCTCCGTAGAAAAAGACACCAGAGTTCGATTCTGGGGTATTCTATCCTGAAACCTAAGCAGGGATAAGTCTGCGCTTAGCCCGCGCTGCCAGTTAGTTCTTAACCGTTAAAAAGAACAACCGCTCATATATTCAACATTGTGGCAGGTTGTTATTAATAACACTAAAATCCATGCCTTACACGCATGGGGAATTTCATCCTGAATCCTAAGAAAGGATATGCTGACGCCTAACACACGTCGCCGGTTTAGTCTTTCTCCATAGAAAAAGACACCAGAGTTCGATTCTGGGGTATTCTATCCCGAAGCCTAAGTAGGGATAAGTCAACGTCTAATACACGTTACTGTGTAGCCTATTCCCGTAACAATGGCGAAGTCTACGTATTCGAAGTCGTAGCGCCAAGTCTAAGAGAATTCACTCTCTTAGCACAACGTTACATGCGGAACGGATTTAGACAATCCGCATGCTAGCCCGACTCAAACGGTAGTCGGTAAAGGCTAATCAGATCCGTTGAAGGCTGGGGGTTAGCCAAAAATCCTAAAGTCAACGCCTAACACGTGTTGCCGGGTAGCCTATTCCCGTAACAAATGGTAAAGCCTATGTATTCAACATCATAGCACAAAGTCTCAGAGAATTCACTCTCTTAGCACAACGTTACATGCGGAACGGATTTAGACAATCCGCATGCTAGCCCGATTCAAACGGTAGTCGATAAAGGCTTATCAAACCCGTTGAAGGGTAAGGGTTTGCCAAAAATCCTGTGAGTATTATGGTCAATTACTCCAATAAGGTATATGAGTATAAACTAAAGATGAATTTCTCGTTTATCGAGAGTGAATTATGGTTTTGGTCCTAACTGTAGGAAGGTTTGACCAAGCGGGAATTTGAGGTGACCCTAACTATAGGAAGGTTTGATCACTTGATTTGAAAGTGGACCTCTCGTTCATTTGAGGAATCGAGAGGGAATTTTGATTTTGGCCCTAACTGTCGGAAGGTTTAACCGAATGGGAGGTTTGAGACGATCCTAACTGTAGGAAGGTTTGATCGCTCGATTTGACAATGGACCTCTCGTTCATTGGAGGAATCGAGAGGGGATTTTGATTGCGGTCCTAACTGTAGGAAGGTTTGACCAAACGGGAGCTTGAGATGACCCTAACTGTAGGAAGGTTTGATCACTCGATTTGATAATGGACCT
Source organism: Asparagus officinalis (assembly GCF_001876935.1). Lineage (NCBI taxonomy): Eukaryota > Viridiplantae > Streptophyta > Magnoliopsida > Asparagales > Asparagaceae > Asparagus > Asparagus officinalis. The sequence continues at coordinate 56,454,901 of NC_033801.1, forward strand.
CTCGTTCATTGGAGGAATCGAGAGGGGATTTTGATTGCGGTCCTAACTGTAGGAAGGTTTGACCAAATAAATGGTGGGTTTAGTGTTTATCATTTTATTTGTAATGATCGGGTTATCCCTAAGGAAATTATATGTAACATTCTTTCGGGAACTTCCCGTTACATGAATCATCCACCCCCAGCTTTTCTTGCGAAACTGGGTTTATCATTGTATCGGCTGCATGATCGGGTTATCCTTAAGAATACCATGCATGGCACTCTCCAGGAACTTCCCGTGGAAGAAAGGAAATAGTTTAGACTCATATACCTTTTGGAGTATCGGGGAGCAGTTTAACCTCTTATACCGGTCGGAGGATTGAGAAGCAGTTTATACTCTTATACTTTGTTCTTATTTGGCTTATCTGAGCGATATGACGCCGGCTTCAACCAAGGTCTGAATGCTATTCTTGAGAGTGAAGCAATCCTTGGTGGGATGAAGGACCCTCCTGTGGTACGCACAGTACTTTGGATCCGTAATATTATTAGCTTCCTCCTGATTTGCGATAGGTGGTAGCTTGATCTTGTTGTTTTCAAGGAGGGATTTGAAGATGGCTGTAACGTCTTCGTCCTTGAAGGAATACTCTTTTTGGAGTTTCGGGTCCGAAGTCTTTTGCTGCCTTCGGGATTGCTGTTGTGACGTTTGATTAGCATCACCAGTAGCTGCAGGTGTTTTGCCCTTCCCACGGGAGGCGAAGTTTGAGTTCAGCGGATTAGCCGTCGGTCGGTTCCTCTCGGTCTTCTTCCTTCGGACAGACGGTGCTGTTCCCATTGCTTCCAACACATCCAAAGAGAGGTTGTTGTGGCACGTCTGGAGAATGAATTCCTCGGTGATCTGGTCCCGGCAGTTCATCGCCTTGTTCCGGAACCTTTTGACAAAGGTGTCGACTAACTCCCCGTCCTTCTGCTTCTCATCGAGCAACGTTCCGATGGATATCTCGGTGTCGTCGTCGAAGAAGTTAGCGAGGAATTTTGTCTCCATGTCGTCCCAGCTATTCACGCTTCCTGGCTTAAGGCGGCGATACCAATCGAATGCGGCTCCGCGAAGAGTGCCAACAAAGGACCGTACCATTAGAGGCTCATTACCAGAGATAACACCCAGGTGCGATTTGAAGTAAATCAAATGTTGAGTGGGTGAACCCATCAGACTGAACTTCGCCGGATAGGGGATTGATTCCCATTCTCGTGGGTATGGACAAGGAATGCCCGTTTTCTTCACCTCTTGAGCAGAAATCAATGTATTGATCTTGCTTTTGAGGTTTTTGATTTTCAAGTTTTCATTTGTATCTTCGTTAGCATCCTCGTTACCACCCCCTGCATTGATGAGAGGGTTATTGGCGTTATGAGTTTCATTTGCACCTGTGTCCTCATCTTCCCGATTGTTCTGGTTATGACGACTTGGTTCGCCTTGTTGGTTCCTCAATGCCTGGATTTGTTGGTCATGCATCTCTCTCATGGTCTGCATGGCCATCTGCATCTCGAACCTGAAGCTTTCCTGTTGTTTGTCTATGGCATCTTCGAGCATCTTGGCCACTTGTTCCGCGCTTATCATCAGTGACTCGCGGGGTTCCCCCTCACTGGACACTGTATTATCTGATGCGACCGCGGAGCAGGTATCCGACTCTTCACTTTCTAAAGGTACCCTTGTCCGAACCCTACCATAAGTTCCTCGTGCGATGGCTCCAGACTGCAGACGGGTAAGACGCCGGGATGCTTTCAGAATCGACTCGAGATTATCCCGTGACGAGGTCTTTTTGCTTGTCATATTAACGGTGACCCTCGGGAATTCTCCGTTTTCCACCACCGCTCTCTTTCGTCAGAAACGCCTAGGCCTTGGCTTTGGCATTTTAGTGCTGAGCCTCTCGAAAACTAAAACTCTTTCGGGGACCGTCTTGATGCAATTACACTCAGACAATACCGCCCGAATGAGTTTGGAACAGGGGCATTGGGCCTCTAGTCTTTGAGGACTCCTCTTCCTGGTTTTCCTCGTACCCCCAACACGATAGTACAGCTCGTCCGTTTAAAAGTCGGAGCAACCTATCGCGTGTTGGCACGACTTCTCAGGTATAACGTTATCATCATCGGATGACAACTTTTCCTTCTGAGGGCGAACTGCCTTCTTCGGGCTTTCAAAAGTTATGCGTCTCGAAACATGCCTTTGCGGGCGTGAGTTCTCAGCGGGCTCTTGGACTTCAATGCGCAAATTGGCGTGCGCAGCTGCTTTGAACTCCTTGTCATGTTGAGAATGACGGCGACCCCCAGCATGTTGAGTCGTTCGGAGCTTCTTCATCGGGCCCAAACGTTCTTAAACTGGAGCTTTGCATCTTTCGCCGCGAATTGAATCGAGGCGTTCCAAAACTGACTTCTTTCTCCGGGGTGATTTTGCGTGACCTCCCGGAGTAGCCATGGGAATTGTCGGTGACTTCGTTTGGTTCACCGAAGGTTGATCCTTGGTTGGAGGCTGCAGAGGTTGCTCCTTAGCCTGAATCGCCACTTCAGACTTTGGCCTCCAGACTTGACGGGTTGGTGGCGGCTTCTTCACCACCTCCTTCCGCAATCTCCTGCGGGCTTCCTGGACCTGAGCCCGTGCTTGTGCTGACATCGCGCGGCGCCTGCGAATGCGCTCTTTCGATGTCGAACGATTCCGTTTGATACGGACCCACTCATTCGTTGGCGGCTTGGAGGAGCTACCCTTCATTGATTGTTGAGGCTACTTGCCTCTCTTGTTCTTCAGATCCGCATTGTAACGGATCCCGTCAACTGACTCCATGGCCTTTGTGAATTGTTTCGCAAGGCGTTGACGTTGCCTTTGGCGGGCTCTCTTCGAGAGAGTCACCACGCCCTCTGCGGCATAAGGGTTGGCCAGAGCAGCTCCGACCTGGTTGGGAATTGGAGGAATCTCACCCGATGCGACTTTGGCATCAAACGGGGCGAGATCTTCGTTGGTGACTTCGACTTCTTCATACCAACGAACCTTTCTCCTGGAGGAGAACTTGGACTTCTTGGACTTGCGGGACGAGGATGAAAGATACTCCTCGAACTTGGCTTGGTCGAATTCATACTCGACTTCCTCCTCGACCGGGATTGAGATCCGCGGCTGCGACGCTCCGATCTCGGCAGCGAGATCGGCGGCTCCCACTGTGGTCGCCAGATTGTTCGTGGGAAAAATTGTAGCTTTCATCATTGATTCCATTGTACACTCTTGTAATAGTTTATCGATTACAAAGATCCGGTCTTTTTATAAGATCCGGTTACAACGAAAATCAAATAAAAAGAAATGAAAATTACAACTTTGTTTCCTTGTTTGTCGAACAAATCACGAGCTCATGTTTTGCGGTCGCTCGCTTGCGTGGGTTGTTTGCCTGCGCCGGGGTTTATCCGTGGACTACCGCTAGATTTAGATCCGGTCGGATCTATGCAGCATAACGGGTATTATTTCACCAAGGAAATAATAGCCGGAGGGATTGTTTCACCAAGGAAACAATCGCTCGAATCTCGGGATCAAAGGACAAGCTTTGATCCAGAGTTTAGCAATGTAGATCTGAGATCCGGTCCACTCGAACACCTGCCTTATTTGGCGTTGACGATCGCCGAGCACCAGATCTGGATGAACAAGTCCTCGAAGTCCTTATTTGGCGTTGACGATCGCCGAGCACCAGATCTGGATGAACAAGTCCTCGAAGTCCTAAAGCTTGGATCTTTTTAAGTTCTGAGTCTGCCGAGCACCAGATCTGGATGAACAAGTCCTCGAAGTCCTAAAGCTTGGATCTTTTTAAGTTCTGAGTCTCTAATCCAGCAGGGCTTCGCCTCCTCCCAAAATCCAACCTTTGAACAAATGAACCACGTCTCCTATTTATAGGCCCTCTTCACTGTGCCCATGCACAGAACTGGGCCGGCCACCTATAGGTGGCCGGCTCTGGGCCGAGCCACCTATGGGTGGCTCCGCTGAACTGTGCCCGCGCACAGAACTGGGCCGGCCACCTATAGGTGGCCGGCTCTGGGCCGAGCCACCTATGGGTGGCTCGGCTTTGGCCGAGCCCCCTTAGGCGTGGTTTTCCGTCATCTTCCGTCTTCGGTTCTGTCCGTGATCCGGTTCTGTGGTTGACTTATCCAGACTTGACTCGTTGACCTGATTTGGCAGTAAATCCGGATCCTGATTAGGCAGTAAATCCGATTCTGAGTTCGAGTCCGAAACTGATCTTGATTCGATCGTGATTCGTCTGAGTCCGCCTTTGGTTGGATGACTCGTTGACTCTTCGAACACTTGGCTTGATTCCACACGCGGGTGAATCTATTCCGTTGTTCGCGTGCGATTTGTTGACCTCGTCGCCTCGTTGGTTCGTCGGTTTGTGCCGAGCTACGCCAAGGGACCTATAAGCAATTTTATATGCCTACAGGTCGATTTCGATTACTTCGAGCTATTATTTCCTTGGTGAAGTAATACCTCCGGCTGTTATTTCCTTTGTGAAATAGCATCCGTCATACCGTGTTGATCCAACCGGATCAAGATCGTGCGGTGGTTCACGGATTAACCTCGGCGTAGGCGAAGAACCCACACAAGCAAGAGACCGCAAAACAGGATCTTGCCATTTGTTCTACAAAAAAGAAAAGTTGTAATTTTATTTTTTTCTTTGATTTTGTTGTAACCGGATCTTATAAAAAGACCGGATCTTTTGTAACCGAAAAATAGTTGCTTAAGGAAACAATGAATTCAATGAAAACAACAATTTTTCCCGCGAACAATCTCCACTCCCCTCCTCTTCGTCGGAAGGAATAGGGATCACCCTTTCAGCAGTACCTGCATGAAATCCACGCAAACGTCAGAATTAACCTTGCACCCAAGGCTACGGGCGTAGAGGTTACCTTCCAGTACGATCGTGGGGGCCG
>NC_033801.1:56460335-56467131 GCF_001876935.1 Asparagus officinalis
CCATGGGTCCAGAACCATCCCCGGGCACCATCCACTAGCCCTCCCTCAAAGTGTAAGTAGGGATTGGCATTTCCCACGTACAGCTGGTCTTACCCGAACTGACGGGCAAACCTGCAAGGAATGTACGGCTCAAGATAGCACACAGAGCCCGTTTGCAGGATGTGGTACCCCAGTCGAATGTTCACCAACCATCGGAAAGCACCGCAGGAGAGAACGGTGTGGTGGTCCATCGTCGATACGTCGCCGAAGGACTCGCCGTAACCCCCTCCACTGAAATAAGGTAAGAAACGATGAAAGCTGTAATTACCAAAGTAAGACAGCGTCTTCCGTGCGTCAGGAATGTCTTTACACTTCTAAGAACATCTCTCTAGGCGCTGGACGAACGGGACGAACTTCTCGCTGAGGAGAGTCGTCGGGGCGCTCATCAAGCACTCGCAATGGTAGACGAACCACGCCATCAAGTAGGTGTAAGGCAACCCTACTCTGGGGTTGGGAGTCCTAATGACCTCACCTTCCCCCTCGTCGATGCTTAACACACGACAAAACTGTGTCGTCAAGGTGCAGAGTCCCCGATGGATGCAAGCCACCATCGCCGACCAAGGGGGAGCTGTTCGAAAGCTGGTCGATCTCATCTTGACCTGGGACGTACTCCTCGTAGGGGAAACTTCCCATAGGCAACCCTGACACATCATACATCTCGTAGAGAGTCACGTTAAGCTCACCATTGGGGGTGAAGAATGTGCCGCTATCCGAACATTACAGTTCCAAGATGCTGTGGAACTGGGGAGCATTGATTTTTAGGCCATGACGAGTAGCCCGAATAGCTACAAACAGCTCTGAGTCCGCGAGGTCAGAATTCTCGGCCAGGACATAGTCGGTGATCTTAGACCACCAAGTGTTGCTGCCTGGTGCAGAGTAGATCCACCCCGAGCTCTGAAGTCCTTTGGAGGAAATTTCCCCCCTGCCCGGAAGAAGCAGTGACGGAAGGTCTCTGCGACCGCAGTCGTCTCCCCGGCGAGCGACTCATTGAATGGCAAGCCAGGGCGCAGGGCGATCACCCGTTTGCAGGAACTATCCACCCCGTATCTAGCCGTGGAGCCTGTGAAAACACCACAAGTCACCCCGTCTTGAGTTGGGGTCAGATCCCAGTTCATCATTCTGGGGACTACGAGCGCTCGCAGTTTGACGATCGAGAACCCCCTCGGCATCCTAGGGAGGTAGTATTGGACCTCGTCTACTGTGCGGATCCTCCTACCCTCCATGAGCAATAGAGCCGAAGGGTCAGTCACGACATCACCGAACAAAAACTGAGGCTTTCTCAGCTCCGTCCTAGCCTCATCGGTCAGCACCGCGTCGGTAATCAACTCGCGCAAAGTTAGATGGTGCCCGTCGGTGACTCTCTTGATCAACCCATCCGGACTGTCGGTGGCGAACACGGGCACTGGACCAAAGGGAGGGAATCGGGGAGGCGCCATATAGCCAGCACCTCCGGTGAGACCAATAGCCACACCCTTTGGAAGGGTTGTGTCAGAAACGGTCGCTGTAAGATAAGACAAAAAGAAAAGGGGTCAGCACGGAATTCAGGGCCAAATTCACTTGCGAAGGAAGAATTCGCCTACAAAGGACAAATTCGCCTGCAAAAATGAATTCACTTGACAAAATTGAACCCGCCTACAAAGGTCAGATTCGCCTGCGAAAGCTGAATTTGTCTGCTTAAGGCTGGATTCACCTACTAGAGGCTGATCCTACCCGACAAAGGCTGAACCCTTCTGAAAAGGGGCGGATTCACCCAAATCAGAGGAAAATAACCAAAAATAGCAAAATCTAACGAAGAAGACGAGCCGGCGGTGCTCATTTCCTCGCCCCCATGACATTCATCGGAAAAATGTCGAAGAGAGTGATGGGACTCACCCGAGGGTGTCCCAGGGACATCACTAACAACATCGACGATCAGAACATCTTGGGAACGGCCTGCGACCTTCCCCTTCGTAGCGCATTTCTTGGACCTCGGTGCCATTTCGGGAGGTTGGAGAAGGAGGCCGAAGTTCTCTTGAAGATCGGAGCGGGCAAATTTCAGAATACGATGATTTCCCCAGAGAGGAAGACGAGGCCTATTTAAAGGCAAGACGCCTTAGGAAACGTGGCCAAGACCAATGGCTTAGATTGCTCCCAACGGTTCAGATTCGACGGTTGGAGACGAACCGACGAAACGGGGGATGGGTCGGGCGAGCCCAGCCTAAGACCCGAACCAAAAAAGCAATTGCCTAGCGAATCCAGCGGTCAAGTTCGAAGAGACAGCCTCCGAAAACAATGACCACAATGCGTCATCGGGTGAGGCGAGTGGGGGGAAGGCCACCTTGTCAGGTCGTACTTAATACGACCTGACAAACCCACGCAACCCAAGCTGGTGGGCACCACCCCACCCGCAAGCACGAGGCTCGCATTTCGGAAATTCGCATGAAGAGACGTAATCTCGTCTGCTCTACCGGACTTGGAGCGTAAGTCGCTACATTTATACGACAGGGCCCAACTTAACCACGACTCAAACAGTCGTGATTAACCTGAACCAGCGCCCCAAAAGGACAAGGTTAGTGAGAAAATCTTAGCATCAAGTCTAAGAGAAACCTCTCGACAACTCATCATACTGAGGGGAACAATATGACTAGCCCGACTCAAACGGTGGTTGGTAAAAGCATAAAAAATCCGTTGATAGCTGGGGATTTGCTAAAAATCTCAGAAAAAAAAAGTAGAGGGGAAAATACGTGCGCATAACTTTAGAACAACCAAAAATATGATGAGCCAACCAATGTAAAACAGGCGAAGTCATAAACAAGTGGTTCAAAAAAAAAAATAGACGCGACTAGTTTTCCCAAACAGAATAACAATAAAACAAAGCAAAAGATACACATAAGGTCTAATCCCTCATAGACACTAATCGGCCTCTGTCAGAGAAGCAAGCTCGGCTTGAATCTTGGCCAGCTTCTCTACCCGAGCCACACGGAACCAGCTCCTCAGCCTCCTCCCGGGATCCGAGGCCTCGAACGTTGCAGTGTAGTGGAGCATTCCTGGTGAAGCTTCTGAAGCGTTAGCTTCTCTGTCTCGACCGCCTCTTGAACATCCGCGCTCCTACGCTGCAGGTCCCTAAAGGTCGCCTCCTCCTCTGCCAGCTGACCCCTCATCCGAGCAATGGTGGAAGCTGAAGCATCCATCTCTGCCTGCAGCTGGCACTGACGATGAAGCAGGTGCGAGATGAAGCCCCCTTGGTCGAACAACTCCTTCTCTTGGACCTCCCGCTCGCGATCCCCCCTGGCCCGAGCCTGGGCCATAACCTGCTCTATGTCCGAGCTTGGGTCAGCGTGCGACAAGGTCTCGAGACGCGTTAGGCAATGCTCAAAGCGGAGGAGCTTGATCAAACGACTCGAAGCTTCGTGGGTCTCGCCTAGGCGCCTAAGGTCGGCTATGCGGTCCATAAGGAAGGGTTTGCAATCAGTATAACTCCCCCAGCCAAGTTTGATGATGGAGACCGCTTGTTTCATGGCGTTCTCTAATTGACTGATGAGGCTGCACGCCGACATCGGACCGGACGCTACAGACGCTTGCCCGGCACAGACCGAAGTAATGGGTTTGACCACGGGGATCCCCCCATCATCACGGGGAGGATTCTGAAAGGGCTGGGTGGCAGGAGCGGAAACGGATTCCTCCTCTTCATCGTCGGAGAGGATAACGGGATCCGGCTGTGTAGCCTCTTGTTTTCCCTTTGAGATGCACCTTCTCGCCCTTGAAGCCATTCCGAACTTAAGGATTCAGATTGTCTTTGCGGAAATTTGGGTCAGGAACTTCCAAAAATGTCGTGGCATCCCAACGAAGGGGATGAATGCTACATATGTGGAGCCCTGTACGGTCGAGATTCACTCACTCTGCACGATGGACGGTCTCGATCCTGCAGTCCGAATTGAACGGCCGCAAACGGTGCGGAACATTTAGAATTCTGCATGAACGGCTGAGATCCGGCAATCCATGGCATAATCCCCTGAATGAACTAACGGTGGAGACCAAGAGCCTTACCGGGACCCACACCTAAGGATGAGAACACGAGAGTCGTTTCCGTTCAAAGTATTCCAGACCTCATTCATGACTCGACTTAGGTCTGAAAACTTTAAAGGGGGTCTTGTAGACGGTAAAAATTACCTTTGAGGACTTACACGAGATTCAAAGTGAAGGGAAGAAAGTACAGTGCTTCGAGCCTCTCAAGCAGCCGCTTATGACACAAGCCGGCAGCACGGTATTTCCAGTAGGACATGGTCACATCCCAGGATTCAGGGAGCAGCCCCGCCGCTTACCCCCTTACTTAAAAGAAACCTCTCCGGCAATAGGAGGGGAAGTCGAAGGTGGGAGATTGAAAAGTTAAAGGAGAACCTCTTTAACTAAATCAATCACTCGACCAAACAATTGACTCCAGATTCACAATCCCGATCGTCGCCAGGAATCCGTGAGGCTCGAACTCTATCGATCAGAGCTCCTACTATGTATTGAAGCTCACCAGTCACCTCGGTCGAATAGTCCAAGGGAAGCAGACTCGATGCGAGAACCGAGCGAGGCGTCCTATAGTTACCAAAAGTCCCCACGTTAAACAAGGAGGGCATTCCATCTGCTTCTGTTGTAACTTTGATTGTTCAGTTTGTAATAAGCAATCCTTATCAATACAAATGAGATCCCCCATTTCGGGAAATCAATTTTTACACCTACACTCCCTTACCAACGATCTTCAAGGTTTCATCATCTGCTAGATGTACCTTTTCGAAATCACCGCTGACGTAGTTCTCCATGATTTCCCGGCAAGGGGTGGCATGGTAGGATGCTCCTAAATTAAGAATCCATGATTCAATTGGACCGTTGACGCTTAGAATCATAGCATCACCTCCTTCCTCGGTCACATTGGCAGACTCCGGTGTGCCGGTATTTTTCTTCGATGATCGACACTCCCTCTTGAAATGACCCTTCTTGCTACAATTGTAGCACTTAAAATCTTTCTTTCTCGATCTTAATTTGCTTGTTCTAGAATTTGATTTTCCATGATTTGAACTTCTTCCTGAAAGCCAATCTAGAAAAGGTTGCTTTTACGGTGAAGTGAACCACACAACAATACTGAAGCAGAGACATGAAGGTAAAATTAGCCCAAGGAAAGTGAAAGAAAGGGAATGAGCGCCCAAATGAAAACCCGTTCCATGAAAGTTTTGATATTGTAGTTATTGATGTATTGCTTATATATGAGATGCACTTGGTAAGCGGCCTACCTACTTGTTATTGATGGATGTCTTGAGTGCTTTAGTTATTGAAATGCCCTGAAAATTTTGAAGATTAAGATCGAACTATGTTTGTGCTCAAATCTCTACAGAAAAGAATGGTTTTAGTTTTCAGGGTGCCTCGTTCCATTTTTCATTTGTTAGTGGTGTTATACTTATAAGGAACATAAGTATTTCTTCCCATATTTTGTGAAATAATTTGTCAGGATGTTTTCTCATTTGAGAGCTTTTGAGATAGTAGCTGGTTGACTTGGCAGTGAGGTATATTGTGAAGGTGTTAAGAATGAAAAGGAGCTAAAAACGATCTTTGCTAATAGGACAGAAAATAAAAGGTTAAAGCGGAAAGTGTTGCTATAGGTGGGTGTATGGGGTTAATATGTGCAAATAGGACAGAAAATAGAATATCGAGGTGGTGCTATTAGCTGCTTTGAGTGGGATTTTAGTGATTTTATTATTCTTTGTCTGAGCAGACAACGTACTATGTATATCAAGTGTACTGAATCGCTCATTATAAGTATATGTCACGTCAAATTAGAGGTACGAATTGGATTATCTAAATTAGTTGAATGGAATTTGGTGATACGGTGTATTGAATATCTAGACGATCATCTAAGGTTTCAAGCACAGACAAATGACTCCGTATAGTGATTCCGTGCATACTATTCTTCCTAACAAAAAATTTCCCTTTTCTACCGACCAAATCATCAAGAGAAAAAGTAAAGAAATAAAGTGAAATAACACCGCTACAAAAAAATTGTTTATTTAGGTTTTTTTACGGTGTGATCCTAGACTATGAACTCCTCACTCTAGAATGTACAAGTGAATTGAAAGTATGAAAGTCACATTTTTTTTTTTGCAAGTGGAAAAATGTATTAAGTGAAATACATTGTTTACTTACAAAATTAAATTATTATTGAAAGTAGATATGTAAAGATGATACGGCAATATCATTTTATATTTTATAGTTATTAATATTATATTATATTTTCAATTATCTTTTGATAGCTACATATAAATGATCTGAAAGTGGATTTTATATACTAGATAATTAAAGTAACAACATAAAAACAGTATAACACTGATGACAGTAAGTTTGACACCTGATGATGGGTTTCATTCTTATTATAGCCCTTAGATTAATTTAAGCCCGATCCACATATCCTGGCCCATTAAGCACCGAGCCCCATCTCCCATTCTCAGTTGTGTCCAAACCTCTCCAAAACCCTCGCTTCCATTTCCCCCCTCTGATCGCCACCACCAATGGCGTCGCAGCGACGCCTAACCCTAACCCTAACCCGCAATTTCCGATCTCTCCTCTCCTCATCTCCTCCTCCTTCTCTCATCAAATCTCAAACCCTAACTCTTCGATCTCTTCACCTCTTAACCCTCAAAAACCCTCACTCCAACTCCATCCTCCCACTTTATCAACATCAATCCATCGATCCTCCTCGAAGTCGCCATTTCTCTTCTCGACCTTCGGATCCATTGGGAGA
>NC_033801.1:56471246-56498763 GCF_001876935.1 Asparagus officinalis
ATTTGCACTTAATATTCATTATGTTGCAAGTGCCAACCTTCTCCACAAATTAATAGCCTAATTAATTAGTTTTTTAGTTTATCATCTTTGTTTTTGCTGATAGATTCCTGTTGGTGAACTACTTCAGGACTAGTCTGAACATCATTTTCAGAAATCTCCTCAAATTCAACAAATTCCTTTGTTTCAACTTTTGTATTGGAGCTACTTGATTCTACAATTGATCTGTCTTTGAACATCACATTCTCATTGAATGTGACATCTCTGCTTCTGATGATCTTCTGATTTTTATAATCCCAAAACCGGTAACCGAACTCATCACCACCATAACCAACAAAAACACATTTGTTAGATTTGGCATCAAGTTTACTTCTTTCAGCAAAATCTATATGTACATAAGAGATACAACCAAAAATTCTTAAATGCGAAAGGTTTACCTCTTTTCTGCTCCACGCTTCATCCGGTATTCCACCATCCAAGGGAACTAAGGGACCGCGGTTGATCTTCTTTCAGCAGAATCTATGTGTACATAAGAGATACAACCAAAAATTCTTAAATGCGAAAGGTTTACCTCTTTTCTGCTCCACGCTTCATCCGGTATTCCACCATCCAAGGGAACTGAGGGACCGCGGTTGATTAGGTAGGCTGCGGTATTGATAGCTTCAGCTCATAGGAACTTGGGCAAGCCGACATGTATCCTCATGCTTCTGCCACGTTCATTCAAAGTTCTATTCATGGGTTCCGCTACACCATTCTGCTGTGGTGTCAAGGTAACAGTTTTCTCCATCTTGATCCCGTTGTTTGCGCAAAATTCTTTGAATCTACTGTCTTTGTCCTCTCCTCCATTGTGTGAACCTGCAAGAGATGAAACTGGAGATGGCCCCCATACGTCGGTATAAACCAACTCTAACTTTTCTGCCTTGGGTGTCTTGCCAATCTTTTCAAAACTGAATTTCTTCTGTTTGCCAAAGATGCATTCCTCGCATAGGACAACATCCACATTCTTCAGATCCGGCAGCTTCTCTTTTGACAGAAGTGTCTTCATCCATTTCTCGCTCATATGGCCAAGCCTTTAGTGCCATAGGTTTGATTTTTCATCTGCATCTGTTTCTGCAATAATATTCTCTAGGTTAGAGGTTACATAGAGAGTACCATTTTTCTTACCTCGAGCAATAACGAGTGCTCCTTTGGTACTCTTCCATTCATGACCTGAGAAAGTTATACAGTAACCCTCTCCATCAAGCTGTCCTACGGAGATCAAATTTCTTTTAAGGCCAGGAATATGACCCACTCCTTGCAGCTTCCATGTGGTCTGATTTGGTAATTTTAATGGAATGTCTCCCTTACCAACGATCTTCAAGGTTTCATCATCTACTAGATGTACCTTTTCGAAATCACCGCTGACGTAGTTCTCCATGATTTCCCGGCAAGGGGTAGCATGGTAGGATGCTCCTAAATTAAGATTCCATGATCAATCGGACCGTTGACGCTTAGAATCATAGCATCACCTCCTTCCTCGGTCACGTTGGCAAACTTCTATGCGCCGGTATTTTTCTTCGATGCCCGACACTCCCTCTTGAAATGACCCTTCTTGCCACAATTGTAGCACTTAAAATCTTTCTTTCTCGATCTAGATTTGCTTGTTCTAGAATTTGATTTGCCGTGATTTGAACTTCTTCCTGAAAGCCAATCTAGAAAAGGTTGCTTTTACGGTGAAGTGAACCACACAACAATACTAAAACAGAGACATGAAGGTGAAATTGGCCCGAGGAAAGTTAAAGAAAGTTTTGATGTTAAAGTTATTGATGTATTGCTTATATATGAGATGCACTTGGTAATAGGACAGAAAATAAAAGGTTAAAGCGGAAAGCGTTGCTATAAGTGGGTGTATGGGGTTGATATGTGCAAATAGGACAGAAAATAGAATATCGATGTGGTACTCTTCCATTCATGACCTGAGAAAGTTATACAGTAACCCTCTCCATCAAGCTGTCCTACGGAGATCAAATTTCTTTTAAGGCCAGGAATATGTCTCACTCCTTGCAGCTTCCATGTGGTCTGATTTGGCAATTTTAATCTGATGTCTCCCTTACCAACAATCTTTAAGGTTTCATCATCTACTAGATGTACCTTTTCAAAATCACCGCTGATGTAGTTCCCCATGATTTCCCGGCAATGGGTGGCATGGTAGGATGCTCCTAAATTAAGAATCCATGATTCAATTGGACCGTTGACGCTTAGAATCATAGCATCACCTCCTTCCTCGGTCACATTGGCAGACTCCGGTGTGCCGGTATTTTTCTTCGATGATCGACACTCCCTCTTGAAATGACCCTTCTTGCTACAATTGTAGCACTTAAAATCTTTCTTTCTCGATCTTAATTTGCTTGTTCTAGAATTTGATTTTCCATGATTTGAACTTCTTCCTGAAAGCCAATCTAGAAAAGGTTGCTTTTACGGTGAAGTGAACCACACAACAATACTGAAGCAGAGACATGAAGGTAAAATTAGCCCAAGGAAAGTGAAAGAAAGGGAATGAGCGCCCAAATGAAAACCCGTTCCATGAAAGTTTTGATATTGTAGTTATTGATGTATTGCTTATATATGAGATGCACTTGGTAAGCGGCCTACCTACTTGTTATTGATGGATGTCTTGAGTGCTTTAGTTATTGAAATGCCCTGAAAATTTTGAAGATTAAGATCGAACTATGTTTGTGCTCATATCTCTACAGAAAAGAATGGTTTTAGTTTTCGGGGTGCCTCGTTCCATTTTTCATTTGTTAGTGGTGTTATACTTATAAGGAACATAAGTATTTCTTCCCATATTTTGTGAAATAATTTGTCAGGATGTTTTCTCATTTGAGAGCTTTTGAGATAGTAGCTGGTTGACTTGGCAGTGAGGTATATTGTGAAGGTGTTAAGAATGAAAAGGAGCTAAAAACGATCTTTGCTAATAGGACAGAAAATAAAAGGTTAAAGCGGAAAGTGTTGCTATAGGTGGGTGTATGGGGTTAATATGTGCAAATAGGACAGAAAATAGAATATCGTGGTGGTGCTATTAGCTGTTTTGAGTGTGATTTTAGTGATTTTATTATTCTTTGTCTGAGCAGACTATATACTATGTATATCAAGTATACTGTACCGCTCATTATAAGTATATGACACGTCAAATTAGAGGTACGAATTGGATTATCTTAATTAGTTAAATGAAATACGGTGATACGGTGTATTGAATATCTAGACGATCATCTAAGGTTTCAAGCACAGACAAATGAATCCGTATAGTGATTCCGTGCATACTATTCTTCCTAACAAAAAATTTCCCCTTTCTACCGACCAAATCATCAAGAGAAAAAGTAAAGAAATAAAGTGAAATAACACCGCTACAAAAAAATTATTTATTTAGGTTTTTTGTACGGTGCAATCCTAGACTATGAACTCCTCACTCTAGAATGTACAAGTGAATTGAAAGTATGAAAGTCATATTTTTTTTGCAAGTGGAAAAATGTATTAAGTGAGATACATTGTTTACTTATAAAATTAATTTATTATTGAAAGTAGATATGTAAGGATGATACGACAATATCATTTTATATTTTATAGTTATTAATATTATATTATATTTTCAATTATCTTTTGATAGCTACATATAAATGATCTGAAAGTGGATTTTATATACTAGATATTTAAAGTAACAACATAAAAATAGCATAACACTAATGACAGTAAGTTTGACACCTGATGATGGGTTTCATTCTTATTATAGCCCTTAGATTATTTTAAGCCCGATCCACATATCTTGGCTCATTGTTTGTTGGAAATTTGCAGTAAAAAGACAGTGAAAGAAAAATTAACTTGTATTCTCTCAAAATCGATTACAATTTGGATTCCGATTATAAAAGAGAGGAGAATGAATTTGATTCTCCCCTTTGTTTAAAACTGGGTTCTTCTTGGTAGCGATGGAGTGCCTCCTTCGATTGCTTGTGTCGAACTTGCTCTCTGTTGACGATCCGACCGTCCTATCTCACGAGACCGATTGATTTGTGTAATGAACTCGGTTTAGAACTCTTAACGAGTATGAGAAACTCAGAGCGAGTTAGAAACTCTGAAAAGAGTTGTTGAAAACCGAATTACTGATTTGATGTAATTAACTTGCGTTGCAAGCTTAACTACAAACTCTTAAATGAGTTTCAAAACTCGGAGTGAGTTGAAAAACTGTAACAGAGTTGTTAGAACCGAAGATTCGGTTAATTGCCAAGTGGATTATGCCGTTTGATGAAGGGATCCCCTTTGATTTTATGGACTAACTACTAGGTAGTTTGTTGATCTTCAGAGAGATCTCCTCCGTGCGGTTAAGCTGCTGAGAGTTGTTAACCTTATGCGGTTTTTATGCCAGCACACGTCAACCCCTAACTTAATTGAGTAAGTCGGTTATTTATAGGGGGATTAGGGGTGTAACTAACCCCTAAATCCGCTCCTAAGTGGGCAAAAATCCCTCAGAACGTGGGATAAAGGTTTTGAGGCCGTTTGACTTGTGTTTGAACAAGTCAAAACGCCCAGTTGGCGTTCTGGGCCTTAACTCTGCGTCCAAGGCTTGAGACGCAGAGTTAAATCTCTGTTAGAGATTTGAGACGCACAGGCCGCTCGTGTGTCGAGTTCTCAACTCTGCGTCCTGGATTTGAGACGAAGTGCTGAGTGTTTGTCGAATAACGCACAGTTCGTGCGTTTTGTGTTTTAACTCTACATTGCAGAGTTGGACGTCTGTTGGAGAACACACAGTTCATCTGCGTTTTGAATTTGAGAAACGTAGAAGTGAGTCCTGCGTTTGAGAGAGGTTGTTGACTTGTAACCTCGTCCATTATAACACTGCAAAGGCTACTGCTTATTGATCTTTGCCTGTTATAGGATATGAGAGTCGTCAGATTGTAACTCTCACTGTTGATTGTGAAAGCCACTACGTTCCTAATAGGTGAGAGGTGCATAATTGAGCCCTACGTTCCTTCACATTTTGCTCGACAGTTCGGGTATGACCAACTTTATGTTAGTAACCCTAATCCGCAATTAGCTCACATCAGGAATTTATTCGAAGGAGCTCGTGCTTGGTATTTCTTTGCTGCCCGAGGGACTCATGCACAGTTTACTCTGCCTAATTTGCCGCCTGGTTATTCTACCGTAGCGGACTTCCACGACTGGTTTGAAAAAGCTTCTCAAATCCCAGAATATGACATATATACTTCATGTATAAATGACATCCGAGGACTTTATAGATCAAGAAGTGGTTCTGGCAGGACTCGACTACCAGGGATAGAGGATTATCTATCCTGCGAACGAGAGGCTGTCGGAATCGAGGAAATCCCTAAGGAATTACCTGCTGCTAAGCCTTCTGAGGAAAAGGATGTTAAAGAACCTCTTGAGGGAGCACCTCCTCCTGAGCCTCGCTCCTTGAGATCATCAGGGAAGCGGGCTCTTACTGCTGAGGAGGAAGGTAAATATGAGAAGAGGATTTGAAAGCGAAAACCCGTTGCTGCTAAGAACTCTAATAAAGCCAAGTTGATGGGGGATGCTATAAAGTCGGCACGCGCTGCATCTCCAGAGAAGAAAGGGGATACTATGCTTCAAGCTGCTTCTCCCGGTCCTGAAATGACAATAGGTGGGTGGGGGTCTGCCACCCCCAGCTCAGCATCAGATATACCTGAAGAATTGTTACCTGAAGCTGTCCATCATCCCACTCACACCGATTATGCGAATTGCTTTACTTATCCAACTGCTCCACCCCCAAGCTCAGAAACTTTGAGGAAGCTTATCGAGCAATTAGAGCATTGGATGCAAATGACTATCGATGTCGTTAGTCTCGGGGACGTCAGTTTCAAGGTTTTTGAACCCCATCTGTTGGAATGTATTGCCAAGATCATGGATCAGGGGACGCATCGTGGACCGCAGATTGTCGTGAAAGTATTATCCTTCTGGAATATGAATTGCAATTCCTTTCCATGCTGCAACGCGACGACATAGGGCCAGAAGTAGATCAGGCTCTTTCTCAGGCTCAAGCATTGAGATTACAACATCAAGAGGCTCTTCAGAAGAGTCTGTCCGAGAAAGAGTCTCGTATTGCCGACCTACATGGGGAGCATCTCCACATACAAGTAGACATGGGTAGCCTTGCTATGGGTATTCGGGATACTGCCACAGAACTTACCCGTGCTGGTGTTGAGCAATCTCAGATAACCGCTCAGTTAGCGGGAGATATGGAAATTATAAGGGGATTAGCTGCTTACTGTGATGGGCTTTTCAAAAGCTATTGCGATGAAATTATCACTGCTGATAATCTTAGGCGAGAGCTTGCAGAAACAGCACCAAGTGAAGAGGAGCTCAGGAGCACGATAACAGAAGAAGTCAAAAAGGCTCGTGAAGAGAAAATATTGGCTTTGAAATCTAAGCTCAAGTCCCTTAGGTTGATGGGCCCCGACGCTTAGGATTTGGATTGCTTTTTAGCTAGGGAATAATTTTGTATCGTTTTCATTTCAATTGTCTTCACTTTGTATCCAAATTAACAATATTGAATAAAAATGATATCATTTTGCCTTTCATCGTCTCTTTTGTTGAAATCTAGTTCAGGACAATGAAAAATAATGCAAATGCTGTAAAAGTCGAAATTCTCTTTATTATCACTTAGAATAATTCTAGAAAATTTCAATCATCAGAGGTATAGTGTTAACTTGATGACGAAATACAAGACAGAATTACATTATAAATGGGCAATCCCCAGCCTGATTCGGCTGAGGTTTAGGGGGCTGCATGACTTATGGAAAGTATCTTTTAAGGAACTTCCCGTTAATTGGCATCATGAGCCTATCTCCTTTTTGATCAATGAGGCAATACGCTCCGTTCGAATAGACTTACTCTATTACGAAGGGCCCTTCCCACTTAGGATTGAACTTCCCTTTGGTTTTGTGAGTCATCACCATGGGTCGTCTATTAGCCAAAACTAAGTCTCCTTTCTTGAAAATCCGTTCCTTAACCTTTTTGTTGTAGTTTTTGGAAATACGAGCTTGATATAACTCAATCTGTTGCTGAGCTTGAAGTCGTTTGTCGTCTAAGGCTTCAAGTTCTTACAGACATCGTTGGTGTTTCTCTTCTTCTGTTAGTCCAGTTGTGATAGCGACTCTCAGGGAAGGGATTTGAATCTCTAGTGGTAGTACGGCTTCGCAGCCGTATACTAAAGAGAATGGCGTAGCTCTTGTAGGGGTCCTCACCGTTGTGCGACAGGCCCACAGGCATTCACCGAGTCTTTCATCCCAATCGCGCTGGCTCTTAGAAACAAACTTTTTAAGAAGCTTCACTATGGTTTTATTGAAAGCTTCTGCAAGACCATTCGCTGGCGGATAATATGTTGTAGATGTGACACTTTGGATTCTGAATCTGTCACAAAATCTCTGAAATCCAAAGCTGACGAATTGTGTCCCGTTATCGTGAACTATTCACCTTGGGACTCCAAAACGGTAGATGACGTGACGTTTGACGAACTTGATTACATTTGAAGCCTTGACTTCTTTCAACGGGATTGCTTCCGCCCATTTGGAGAAATAGTCGGTCACGGCTAGAATGAACCGGTGTCCCTTGGACGTCGGAGGAAAAATTAGTCCCACGATATCCATACCCCACATTTTGAAGGGCCAGGATGCTGATGTGGGGTGTAAGTTCCCAGGTGCCTGGTGGATGAAGTCCCCATGAATTTGGCACGCGTGACAATGTTTAGCGTAGTCAACTGCGTCTGAGAACATCTTTGGTCAATAATAGCTGATTCATCGGAGGCGATCTCCTAATTTAGCTCCGGGCTGATGAGCCCCGCACATTCCGTCATGAGCCTCTTTGAGGGCCTCCTTCGCTTCCTTTCGGGAAAGGCATCGAAGTAAGACTCCATCATGTGATTTACGATATAGGACTTGAGAAATTGCATCGTAATAGAATTGGAGGGCCTTCCGTTTTATAGCGGCCGCTTCCTTAGAATCATCTAGCAAAATTCCATATAGGGCATAGTCGATGTACGGGATTCGCCAATCCCTAGTGTAGGCGTATAAAATTGCCTATAGGTCCCTTAGCACAGCTCGACGCTGATTTAACAAACGGACCACCGGGCGACGTATCCAAACAAGACCGCCAACGCTGAAGCCAAGCTATACGCAACGGAGCAGGTTAACGAGGCGACAAATCGCACCCAAGCATTGGAATGCATCCACTCGCACGCGGAATCAAACCAATGTTTAGGTGAATCACCGAGTCACAAGTCAACAAGTCGTTGCCAAGTCAATCAACCACACAAGAGAACCAGAATCGGAAACAAAGGACGAAACGGACAAACACCCGGGGACTCGGCCGAAACCGAACCACCCCAGGGTGGCTCGGTGGCCGAGCCACCTCAGGGTGGCTCGGCCAAGGCCGAGCCACCCTAGGGTGGCTCGGCCAAGGCCGAGCCACCCATGGGTGGCTAGGCTCAGAACTGTGCGCGGGCACAGTTCTGAGTGCCTATAAATAGGCCTTGTGCTCATTTGTTTCAGAGGTTGGAAAATTTGGAGAGAGGCGAAGCCCTGCTGGATTGAAGACTCAGATCTAAAAAAGATCACAACTCTGAAGGCTTGGAGACTTGGACTTTCAGATCCGGTGCTCGGCGATCATCACCGCCAAATAAGGCAGGAGTTCGAGAGGATTGGATTTGAGATCTACACGATCACACTCCGGATCTAAGCTTGGTTCTTAGATCCCGAGATTCGAGCGGTTGTTTCCTTGGTGAAACAATCCCTCCCGGCTATTATTCCCTTGGTGGAATATTACCCGTCATATCGTGTAGATCCGACCGGATCGAGATCACGCGGTGGTCCACGGCAAATAACCCCGGCGCAGGCAAAGAACCCACCAAAGCGAGCGACCGCAAAACAGGAGCTCGCGATTAGTTCGACAAATAAGGAAAATTGTAATCTTTACTTTGTTTTCTTTGATTTTTCATTGTAACCGGATCTTATAAAAAGACCGGATCTTTGTAACGCATAAAGTTGTTAACTGAGATAGCAATGATATCAACAATGAAGAAAGCTACGATTTTTCCCGCGAACAATCTGGCGACCACAGTGGGAGCCAACAGCTTTACTGCCGAAGCTGTCGCGTCGCAGCCGCGGATCCCGATCCCGGTCGAGGAGGAGGTCGAGTACGAATTCGACCAACAAAAGTTCGAGGAGTATCTGTCATCCTCGTCCGAATCCACCTCCCCTCGCAAGTCCAAGTCTCCAAAGCTCTCTTCCAAGAGAAAACTTCGTTGGTACGAAGAAGTTGAAGCTGCCAACGAAGATCTCGCCCCGTTTGATGCCGAAGCTGCATCGGGTGAGATCTCTCCTTCCAACCAGGTCAGATCTGCTCTGGCCGAATCTTCCGTTGCCGAGGGCGTAGTGACTCTCTCAAAGAGAGCCCGCCAAAGGCAACGTCAGCGCCTTGCGAAACAAATCGCAAAGGCAATGGAATCTGTGGACGGGATCCGTTACAACACGGATCTGAAGAACAGAAGAGGCGAACGACCTCAACAACCAATGAATGGCAACTCCTCCAAGCCACCAACGAACGAATGGATCCGTGTCAAACGGAACCGTTCAACGCTGGAGGATCGCATTCAGAAGCGCCGCGCACTCTCAGCACAAGCACGAGCTCAAGTTCAAGAAGCCCGTAGAAGGTGGCAGAATGGAGTAGCCAAGAAATCACCACTAACTCACAAAATATGGAGGCCAAAGTCCAAAGTGGTGAGTCAGGCCGAGGATCGACCTTTACAGCCTTCAAAACGAGTTCAACCTCCCGAACCATCCCGAGGAAGGAGGTCAATCTTGGAGCGCCTCGGTCCAATTCCCGACGAGCGCAACGAAGTCCATGAACGCTCGGGCCCGATGAAGAGGCTCCGAACTAATCAACATGCTGGGGGTCGACACAACCCTCAACATGACAAAGAGTTTACGGCACCCAAGCGCACTACCTTGCGCATCGAAGTTCGGGAGCCCGCTGAGAATTCATGTCTACAAAGGCGTGTTTCGAGGCGAGTGACTCTCGGAAGTCCAAATAAGGCAGTTTGCTCTCAGAAGGAAACGTTGTCATCCGAGGATGATAACGTTATACCTGGGAAATCATGCCAACACGCGATAGGTTACTCCGATCAAATGGACGAGTTGTACTATCGTGCTGGGGGTACGAACAAAACAAGAAAAAGAAGCCCTCAAGGGCTCGAAACTCAGTGCCCATGTGCCAAGCTCATTCGGGTAGTACTGTCTCAATGCAACTGCATCAAGGGAGTCCCCGAGAGAATTTCAGTGTTCGAAAGGCTCGGCACCGAAACGCCAAAACCAAGGCATAGGCGCTTCCGGCAAAGAAGAACAGTGGTTAAGGATGGAGAATTTCCGAAGGTCACCGCCAACATGACCAGCAAAGAGACATCGACACAGATTGATCTCAAATCGTTTCTGGAAGCGTCCCGGCGTGTAACCCGTCTGCAGTCCGGAGCCATCGCACGAGGAACTTATGGTAGGGTTCGGATAAGATTGCCTTCGGAAGATGAAGAATCGGATTCCTGCTCTGCTGTCGCATCGGACAATACAGTGTCCAGCGAAGGACAACCCCGCGAGTCATTCATGATAGGCGCGGAAGAAATGGCCAAAATGCTTGAAGACGCTTTGGCTAAGCAGAAAGAAAGTTTTAAATTCGAGATGGAGACGGCCATGCAGCAGATGAGAGAGATGCATGAACAGCAAATCCAAGCATTCAGGAACCAACAAGGTGAACCAAGCCACCGTAACCAGGTTGCTCAGGAAAAGGAGCACGCGGATGGGGATGAAGCTCACAATGCCAATAACCCTCCCATCAATGCAGGGGGTGGTAGTGAGGATGCCAACGGGGATACAAGTGAAGACTTGAAGATCAAAAGCCTCGAGAGTAAAATCAATACGTTGCTGTCTGCTCAAGAGGTAAAGAAAACGGGCATTCCTTGTCCATACCCGAGGGAATGGGAATCAATCCCCTATCCGGCGAAGTTTAGTCTAATCAACTTCACGCCGTTCGATGGAAGGGGTTCCCCCACCCAGCATTTGATTTATTTCAAATCGCACCTGGGTGCTATCTCTGGGAACGAGCCTCTGATGGTGCGGTCATTCGTCGGCACTCTTCGCGGAGCTGCCTTCGATTGGTATCGTCGCCTCAAGCCAGGAAGCGTGAACAGCTGGGATGACATGGAGACGAAGTTCCTTGCAAATTTCTTCGACGACGACACCGAGATCTCTATCGGATCGTTGCTCGACGAGAAACAAAAAGACGGGGAGTTAGTCGACACCTTCGTCAAAAGGTTCCGGAACAAGGCGATGAATTGCCGGGACCCGATCACCGAGGAATTCATTCTCCAGACTTGCCACAACAACCTCGCATTGGACGTATTGGAGGCAATGGGGACAGCACCGTCTGACACTTGGAAGGATCTGAAGGTGCGCGGTGAACAAGCCGAACGCTTCCTTAAAAGGAAGAAGGCCGAAAGGAACCAACCGACGGTTAATCTGCTGGACTCAAACTTCGCTTCCCGTGGTAAGGGCAAAGCACCTGCAGCTGCTGGTGGTGCTAATCAAGCGTCACAACAGCAATCCCGAAGGCAGCAGAAGACTTCGGGTCCGAGACTCCAGAGAGAGTATTCCTTCAAGGACGAAGACGTTCCAACCATCTTCGAATCGCTCCTCGAAGGCAACAAGATCAAGCTACCACCTATCACGAATCAGGAGGAAGCTGATAACACTACGGACCCAAAGTACTGTGCATACCACAGAAGGGTTGTTCATCCCACCAAGGATTGCTTTGCTCTCAGGAATAGCATTCAGACCTTGGTCGAAGCCGGCGTTATAACGCTAAGGTAAGCCAAATAAAAACGGCAAAACTCCGACCGGTATAAGAGTATAAACTGCTTCCTGACACTCCAAAGAGTATACGAGTATAAACTGTTTCTCAACACTCCGAAAAGTATACGAGTATAAACTGCTTCTTAATACTCCAATAGGTATATGAGTCTAAACTGTTTCCCCACTTTTGACGGGAAGTTCCTGGAGAATATTAAGCTAATATTCTTAAGGATAACCCGGTTAGTTAACTGATAATAATGTCCGAACCAGTTCCGCAGAGGAAACTGGGGGTGGACGATTTATGTAACGGGAAGTTCCCAAAACCACAGCAATGTAATGAATAAGGACTCCCATTCAAGTTCTCACTGTGTCTGTGCACTCAACACTCTCTCTGTTAGAGTCTGGACGTAAAGTTCCTGATTGGTCAAACCTTCTTACAGTTAGGACCACAGTCAAAATCCCCTCTCGATTCTCCCAATGAACGAGAGGTCCACAAATCAAGCGATCAAACCTTCCTACAGTTAGGATCGTCTTAAACCTTCCATTCGGTCAAACCTTTCTACAGTTAGGACCAAAACCAAAAACCCCTCTCGATTCCTCCAATGAACGAGAGGTCCACTTTCAAATCGAGTGATCAAACCTTCCTACAGTTAGGGTCACCTCAAACCTCCCACTTGGTCAAACCTTCCTACAGTTAGGACCAAAACCACGATTCATTCTCGATAAACGAGAAATTCATCTTTAGTTCGATAATCAAACCTTCCGACAGTTAGGGTTATCCGAATCTTTTTGATTCTCGGAGTGGAGATCCCACTCTTAGTTTCACCTTTCCGGATTCTGGGGGTGGAGATCCCACCTCGAGTCTCCTTTCCTTCTTTGTTCGGGGAATAGAATATAAAATTCTTCCTTCCCCATACCAATCCTTTTCGAAGAATTCAGGATTCATCCTAGGAAGTTTATCCCGAATCCTAAGCAGGGATAAGTCTGCGCCTAACACGCGCTGCCGGTTTAGTCTTTTTTCTGCACAAAAAGACACCAGAGTTCGATTCTGGGGTATTCTATCCTGAAACCTAAGCAAGGATAAGTCTGCGCCTGACACGCGCTGCCGGTCAGTTCTTAACCGTTTAAAAAGAACACCCGTTCACATATTCAACATTGTGACAGGTTGTTATTAATAACACCAAAATCCATGCCTTACACGCATGGGGAATTTCATCCTGAATCCTAAGAAAGGATATGCCGACGCCTAACACGCGTCGCCGGTTTAGTCTTTCCCCGTAGAAAAAGACACCAGAGTTCGATTCTGGGGTATTTTATCCCGAAGCCTAAGGAGGGATAAGTCAACGTTTAATACACGTTGCTGGGTAGCCTATTCCCATGACAACGGCGAAGTCTATGTATTCAAAGTCATAGCAACAAGTCTTAGAGGATTCAGTCTCTAAGCACAACGTTACATGCGGAACGGATTTAGACAATTCGCATGCTAGCCCGACTCAAACGGTAGTCGGTAAAGGTTAATCAAATCCGTTAAAGGCTTGGGGTTAGCCAAAAATCCTAAAGTCAGCGCCTAACACGCGTCGCCGGGTAGTCTATTCCCGTGAGAAAGACGAAGTCTACGTATTCGAAGTCGTAGCATCAAGTCTAAGGGAGTTCATTCCTTTAGCACAACGTCACATGCGGAACGGACTTAAGACAATCCGCATGTAAGCCCGATTCAAACGGTAATCGGTAAAAGCATGACAAATCCGTTGAGGGCTGAGGATTTGCCAAAAATCCTAAGTCAACGTCTGATACACGTTGCTGTTTAGTCTTTTCACAGGAGAAAGACGAAGTCTACGTATTCAATATCGTAGCACTAAAAGAGTTAACTCTTTTAGCATAACGTCACATGCGGAACGGACTTAAAACAATCCGCATGCTAGCCCGACTCAAACGGTAGTCGGTAAAGGCGCATCAAACCCGTTGATGGCTGAGGATTTGCCAAAAATCCTATAAATATGCGAGTCATTGACGCATCAACTTTATGAGTTGGTCTCGTGACTCGAGCATCCAACGACCTTGGGATAAGATCCATGCTCCAATTCCTTAAGAGCTTAAACCGTGTGTACTCCAGCAGACGTACGAGTATAAACTGTGTCAAATGCCGAACAGTGCATCATAATGAAGCCTGGACGCCGGACAACGCGTCGCAATGAAGCTCAAACGCCAGACAACGCGTTATAGATGAAGATTCAACGCAGTCAATCGATGATAAGTTCTGTGTTGAAGCAGCAAACTCGAGCCAAAAAGTCAAGAAATCAAGAATCGACTTCAAGTTCAAATTCCAACAACGGTCAGACAATAAATGCAGCACCGGAACCCCTACAGGCATTCTACAAAGCACTGAATAGCCTGAAGGAATTGAAGGAATCCAGAACAGAAGTCATTCCAGAGTCCCGTTACACCGACTGAAGGTTGGGACAATCACATCCAAAGTATTCCAGACTCTTCTATAAAAGAATGAGACTGAAATACTTTGGAGGGGGTATCTGTAGGCGTATAAAATTGCCTATAGGTCCCTTAGCACAGCTCGACGCCGATTTAACAAACGGACCACCGGGCGACGTATCCAAACAAGACCGTTAGCTCGCCAACGCTGAAGCCAAGCTATACGCAACGGAGCAGGTTAACGAGGCGACAAATCGCACCCAAGCATTGGAATGCATCCACTCGCACGCGGAATCAAACCAATGTTTAGGTGAATCACCGAGTCATCTAAACAAGAGCGAACTCGGATGAATCACGATCAAATCAACATCAATTCCGGACTCAAATTCAGAAGTTGGTTTACTGCCATATCAGGAACCCGACTCACTGCCATATCTGGAATCAAGTCAACAAGTCGTTGCCAAGTCAATCAACCACACAAGAGAACCAGAACCGGAAACAAAGGACGAAACGGACAAACACCCGGGGACTCGGCCGAAACCGAACCACCCCAG
Organism: Asparagus officinalis; assembly: GCF_001876935.1. Lineage (NCBI taxonomy): Eukaryota > Viridiplantae > Streptophyta > Magnoliopsida > Asparagales > Asparagaceae > Asparagus > Asparagus officinalis. Next base: position 56,486,128 of record NC_033801.1, read on the forward strand.
GGTGGCTCGGCGGCCGAGCCACCTCAGGGTGGCTAGGCCCAGAACTGTGCAGCCGAGCCACCCTGAGGTGGCTCGGCCAAGGCCGAGCCACCCATGGGTGGCTAGGCTCAGAACTGTGCGCGGGCACAGTTCTGAGTGCCTATAAATAGGCCTTGTGCTCATTTGTTTCAGGGTTGGAAATTTTGGAGAGAGGCGAAGCCCTGCTGGATTGAAGACTCAGATCTAAAAAAGATCACAACTTTGAAGGCTTGGAGACTTGGACTTTCAGATCCGGTGCTCGGCGATCATCACCGCCAAATAAGGCAGGAGTTCGAGAGGATTGGATTTGAGATCTACACGATCACACTCCGGATCTAAGCTTGGTTCTTAGATCCCGAGATTCGAGCGGTTGTTTCCTTGGTGAAACAATCCCTCCCGGCTATTATTCCCTTGGTGGAATATTACCCGTCATATCATGTAGATCCGACCGGATCGAGATCACGCGGTGGTCCACGGCAAATAACCCCGGCGCAGGCAAAGAACCCACCAAAGCGAGCGACCGCAAAACAGGAGCTCGCGATTAGTTTGACAAATAAGGAAAATTGTAATCTTTACTTTGTTTTCTTTGATTTTTCATTGTAACCGGATCTTATAAAAAGACCGGATCTTTGTAACGCATAAAGTTGTTAACTGAGATAGCAATGATATCAACAATGAAGAAAACACCAACTTTTCCCGCGAACACCTAGATTCGAACTCCATAGATGTTGTACAGACTTCTCCTGTTGTCGTCTCGTCTGAGTTTTCCTCCATAGGAATCTTGGAAAAGTACAGTTCACGTCCCATGACCAGAATCGTGGTCTCAGCCCCTGGGGGCAATGCTAATGAGGTTGCCAACGAGGCTAAAGCATCTGCATAAGCATTCTGAGCTCACGGAATATATTCAATAAAGAAACCTTCGAACTTCTTAGCTTGCTTTAGCACTGCGAAGCAGTACGGGATTAAATCCTCATGACGTACTTCGTATTCTCCTCGCACTTGATTTACAATTAACTGAGAGTCACCGTAAGCTTTAAGGTGTCGAATATTAAGTTCTTCAGCAAATTGCATCCCTAATAGCAGAGCATTATACTCGGCTACATTGTTGGTGCAAGCTTCGATTAGAGAAAATCTCTTGGGATTACGTGACCGCTCGGAGAGATTAACACTACTCCTACTCCTGCGGTGATTGCTCCATGAGGGTTTGCTCTAGACGCACCGTCGAAGAATAATTTCAACACTTGCGTAGCTTCTTGAGTAGCGCAAGCTTCAGCGACTTCATCAGGTAATTCTTCATACAACTTAGACGTTCCCGATACCGGGTGATCAGCTAAGAAGTCTACCAGTGCTTGACCCTTGACCGCCTTTTGAAGCATGAACTGCATGTCGTATTGCGACAAGAGAATGGCCCATTTTGCAAGCTGACAATTTAGAGATGATGGTTTCGTCATCAGAACTCTTAAAGGATTCACTTTAGAGATGATGCGAATTGTTTGTCCAACTAGGTAGTGTCGCATCTTTTGAATTGAGAATACCAAGGCGAGACAATCTTTTTCAACCGGATTATATCGGTGTTCGGCTCCCATCATAGTCCTGCTCAGTTAATAGATGGCTTGCTCTTGACTTTGATCGTTGTTCTTGGCTAACAAAGCCCCAAGAGAATAGTCCATGGCCCTCACATATAACATGAATGGTTTTCCTGATATCGGGGCTACGAGAACTGGCGGTTGAGTGAGATATCTCTTAATCTCCTCGAATGCTTTTTGACACTCCGCATCCCAAACAAAGGATATTCCTTTCTTCATGAGCTTAGAGATTCTTCGGAGGTGACATGTCTGCCTTGCAAACCTCTGAGCTCTTTGAGATTCTTCGGAGGTGACATGTCTTGGATGGCACACACTTTCTCCGGATCAAGAGAAATTCCCTTGGAGGTAACAATAAATCCCAGGAATTTTCCGCTTGATACTCTGAGGAACGATTTTGTCGGGTTCATCTTCAGCTGATGTGCTCGCATGATCTCGAACACTGTCTTCAGATCTGTAAGATGATCACCTTTACATTGGCTCTTTACTGCTATATCATCAACGTAGCACTCGATCTTTTTTCATAGGTGTTCGTGGAAGATCGTGTTCATTGCACGTTGATAAGTTGCACCTACGTTTTTCAGGCCGAAGGGCATCACTGTGTAGCAATACACCCCCAGTGGTATTCTAAAAGCAGTGTGTTTTTCGTCTTCCGGGTGCATCTTGATCTGATTGTATCTGGAGAACCCGTCTATAAAAGACATCCTTTCATATCCGCAGGTGTTGTCAATCATAACATCTGTGATAGGAAGTGGGAACTCGTCCTTTGGACAGGCTACGTTAAGGTCACGAAAGTCAATGCATATACGGACCTTCCCGTTTTTCTTGGGAACAGGAACAATGTTGGCTACACAGTCCGGGTGTTGTTCTTCCCTAACAAAACCCGAGTCTATAAGCTTTTTAACTTCAAGCTCAATTGATTCCATGATCTCTGGATGAAACCTGCGTTGTTGTTGTTTAACGGGTTTTGCTTCCGGATCGATGTTGAGACGATGCATGGCAATCTTCGGGTCAAGGCCAGGCATATCTTCATAATTCCAGGCGAAGACATCTATATATTCTCGGATGAGAGATATAAGATCCTCTTTTTCAGATGATGATAAATCTTCGGCTATAAAGATAGGCTTAGGGTCAGACTCATCTCCCATGTTGACCTGGATCACTTTATCTTCAGTAGGTGGTTCGCGTTGTTCGAAACGTATATCCCATAAGATGTTAAGACGTTTGATCCAAGGATCGTCGGTTGATTCGATTAACTCTTCGTCACCCCCTGCATCTTCATCGGGGTGACTAGTTGAAACCATATTCACAGTCTAATTTTTAAAGAAAGGTCCGACACTGACGTCGGATTCACAAGAAGATGTTCCGGACAAATGATCCTGACGCAGATAATTAGTGATCTCATTTTCTGAGGCAGAGGGAGTTGTGACATAACCTAAGCCTCTTCCGGTTCTGTAGTAATAATCCGGAGGTTTTCCTTCAGGGGTTAGAGACATTCGGATTGGGGCTCGCCTACCTTTCCCCAAGATCAAACCCTGTTTCTCATTAAAGTTATACCCCATTCGTTTCATTAAGTATATAGATTTGGGTTCGTGGTAATGGAATTGGGGAACTCCGTCTTCTTCCTCTGAACTTCCTCGTTTGAGTTGTTCGGGTTTGACTTTACCAAAACAGATCGGCTTCTGCCCTTTCCTTTTGGATGGGACTTTGAAGAAAGCCTTCTGTGCGTCTTCTTCTTCTTCATCTGAAGTGAAGAATGACTTGATTAGCAACGTAAGTGATGCCTCTGTGCACAGTGCGTGCCATGGGTTGGTACCTGTATTAAAATCATTCTCTACTGGTTTATTTTTAGAGGACACATCAGACAAGTACGCCAAAAGAAAGTCTTCATTAATGCACCATTCATCCTCGCTCGGTACATTATTATTACTCTCATCCTGACCCATTACATCTAAGTTCAGTTCCTACGGACAATCTTCTTCTGGATCTGGTTCAATGTCAGCTTCGTTTCCGCTGTCCACCTCTTCTTTCTCTTGAGATTCTAGATAGAAAACGGAGTCAGAGTGGAAGTTCTCCACTCCTCGGAAAGGGTATTTTTCCGCAATCAGGTTCGAACTTCTCCCTCATCATTGGCATATTTCATGACCTGATGTAGGGTAGACGGGACAATGCGGTTTGCATGTATCCATGGTCGTCCTAGCAATAGATTGTAGGAAGTGTCCGCGTCTATGATGTAGCAAGTCACTTCGGACTTGAGATCTCCAATTTAGCATCTGAGTTTGATCTTCCCCAGGGGCCGAGTGCTATTTGCATTGAATCCGAAGATGGTGGTCTGGGTAGTGTTTAATCGGTGCATAGGGATTCCTAAGACCTTCATGACCCTGTAAGGCATGATGCTGAGTGCGGAGCCCGGATCAACCTGGATACGACTGATTTTGGACGACCCAATATACCTTGTGTAGTATAGAGGTCTGTCGTGTTTGTGTTTAACCTGCATATCTTCCTGAGTAAATGATATGCACGGTAAACTCCTCGCTGCTTGCAGACATTGCCGACAAGTTTGATCTTCAGAAGCTTCGGGAATTGGAGTGACTTGGGTGATGAAGCTCTCTGTATTTTTTAACGCTTCAATTAGAGCTTCCTTGGTGGTTTTGGACAACCTTAGGAGCTCATATAGTGTAATTCTGGCCGGTATGTTGGCCAACTGTGCCATGACGTTGAATTGAAAGGGAGTACTCGATTCCCCGGGTTCTTGGTGAAGATTCCTGTTGAACCGGAGTTTTTTTTGCTTCCCCTTATCAGCCGGCTTTTTTGGTACAGAACCCCCAGCGTCTTGGGGCTGTTCTTCAGCTTCTTGAGCGTTTTGATCATAGTCCCTCAAGTATGCTTTTCCTGACCGAGTGTCAGGGTTACCTCCTGGGTATGCCGCCAGGACAATCCTCTCCTCTTCTGAGTCGGTGAGGGGTTTGAGGTGATCGTCGTTCTCATTGATGGAGGGGCTAATCATGTTGGATGACTTAGCCTTTCCTCCCTTCTTTTTGTACGTGGTTTTCGTCCGTTGCCAATCTTCTACCAGGTCGGGGTGTAACCACATGATCTCTCCTTTTGGGGTGGTGAGGGGTACCAACCCCCTGTCTTTCTGACTGTGCAAGTCAGTATTCTTAGGTGCATTTCTCCCTTGTGGATGGGGAGAACGCCATCAGCAGTCGCCACTGGAGGGAAGTCACCGAACTGGACTGCTTTCATGTTGGTAGAGACAGTCTTTTGCTCAGGTTTCAGAGTGAGCACCTTGGCGTCCACCAAATTTTGGAGGATGTCCTTAAAGATGTAACATCTTCTGGTAGGATGCCCCAGGAACCTGTGATAGCGGCAATAATTAGGGTCATCTACCTTTCCTGCCTCCTCTGGCTTCCTAATTTCGGGAAGCTGTAATTTGTTGTTCTTCCGCAATAGCTGGAACAAGGTGTCCACATGCTCCTCCTTGAAGGAATACTGTTTGGGCACTTTTTTCTGATTGGGTGCCTTACCTTGCTTAATAGGCGGTGGTACTTGCGTGTAGTCAGCTGATAAGGTCTCTTTTCCCTGAGACCGCTGGGCGTTGTTCTGATTGCACTGCTGTTGCGGTTTGGGCTGTGCAGCTTCTTCGGCTTTCACTCGAGCGACAATCTCTTCGGCTTGTTCTCCTTGTGAAACCAATTGTCTCCAGGAGCGACACTCCGCTACGCCCATTTGAGCAAGGAGCTGGGTCTGCTAGTTGTGCCTGCAAGTTTCAACCAAGGTGGACTGGGTCATACCTGACGGGCACCACAGTGCCATGCTGTGAAATCTCTCGACATAGGTCTTGATGGACTCTCCCTTCCTTTGCTTAGTGGCGAGAAGAGTCAGGACTGAGACCTCTGTGTCGTCCTCAAAGAACCTGACCAAGAATAGCCTTTCCAGGTTTACCCATTTCTGAATAGATCCAGCAGGCAGTTTCATAAACCACTCAAAGGCGACTCCTTTAAGTGTGCCGATAAACAGGCGGGTCAGGATGGCGTTGTTTGCTACCACGTCTCCAGTCTGTGACTTGAAGTAGTAGATGTGCTGATTTGGCGATCCCGTACCATCGAATGGTTGTAAGGCAGGGGCCATAAATTTAGGTGGGTAAGGAGCTGTGTCCCACTCAGCAGGATAAGGCCGTACTACTCCTTCTTCACGGAGTTTGCTTCTATTGGCGATTGTATTGAGGTGAGCTTCCAGTTCATCCATTTTAGTAGACTGAGGATGTAGCTCTTTTTCCATCTCCTTCTCACCTTCAGAAGAGGATCCCAGGTTGTGAGTCTCACGATCTGAATGTTCGTGTGCTTTTTGTTTTCCCTTTGACGTTGTCTTCCGGGAAGACTCAGGTTTTTGGCCTTTTTCTACCAGGAGCTGGGCCAACATGTCCTTCATTTGAAGAAGGGTTTCTTGCTGCGCCTGGAGTATGACGTGATGTTCGTCAACTCTTTTGGCTATGTCCTCTGGGTTTCCCGCCATGTAAGCGGATACCTCTTGTGCTCCGACCGAGCTCAAAGATTGAGATTCGGCTATTGCCGAGTGTTCATCACTTGTTGTAATCCCTTTGGCTAACTTTTGATAGTTAACCAGGCGAATAGCTCCTGTCTGATTTCGAGTATGCCGATATACTCCCTCGAACTGGTCACAAATTTCCCTAACAGTTGGGGAATGACTTCTTTGTGACTCGTCAGAATCGGAATGCGAGGCTTTTCCTCTGCCGATCATGTTGATAGTAACCTCAGGATAGTCGATTTTAGAGGTCTTCTTCTGGCTACGTTGTCGTTTGGGAGGCCTAACAACATTCGTTAATCTATTGAACACCGACTGTCTAGGCGTAGGTGAACAACAGCTGCATTCGGAGAGGACAGCGGAAATGAGCCGTTCACACTGGCATGAATGAGCCACTTGCTGTGTTGGCCTTCCTCTTGATAGTAATTCACGCAAGTCGGAGACCTAGGAAAGATCTCGTGAAGGTGGAGATGGAACCCCCTGCCCTTGGATGGGTCGGACATGGACCTTCAATCCATGCTGTCCCTCTTGAACCTTACGGACCATGTCGGGTTCTTGAGATGAAACACGAGGGTCACATTTAGGTTTATAAACACGAGGTCGAGGCCTGTGTTTGACTGATGGAACAGATCCTTGTGGATCTTGTCCTGATTGAACGCACACATGTGGTGTGCGTTTTGATGTTGAAACAGACCCCTGTGGGTCTTGTTTTGGTTGAACACACACTTGAGGTGTGCGTTTTGATGATGAAACAGACCCCTAAGGGTCGTTCTTTGTTTGAACGCACACTTGTGATGTGCGTTTGGTTGATGAACCAGACCTCTGAGGGTCGGGTTTTGATTGAACGCACACCTGTGGTGTGCGTTTGGATGATTGATTAGATCCCTGGGGGTCATGTTTTGGACGAACGCACCCTTGTGGTTGTTCGCGTGGAAAACCGTTGCTTTCTTCATTAATGAGATAATTGTCATCTTTAGTTACAACTTTTCGAGTTACAAAAGATCCGGTCTTTTATAGATCCGGTTACAATTAAATCAAAGAAAATAAAGAAAAATTACAACTCTCCTCAGTGAACAAATCACGAGCTCCTGTTTTGCGGTCGCTCGCTTTGGTGGGTTCTTTGCCTGCGCCGGGGTTAATCCGTGGACCACCGCGCGATCTAGATCCGGTCGGATCTACACGAGTATGCGGGTATTATTCCACGAAGGGAATAATAGCCGAGAGGGATTAATCCACCAAGGGAATAATCGCTCGGATCTCGAGATCTAAGACCAAGCTTAGATCTGGAGTGTAGCCTCGTGTAGATCTCAGATCTGTTCTTTCTTCCTCTCGAGATCCTACCTTTTCTGACGTGGATGGTCGCCGAGGATCAGATCTGAATGGTGCAAGTCTTCTGGTCTTCAAGCTCCGAGTTCACTCTTCAATCCGGCAGAGTTTCGGCTCTTGAAAGTTCGACCTCCGAAAATGAACATCTCTAGGCCTATTTATAGGCTCTCAGGACAGTGGCTGCAAAAAGAGAATTGTCGGCCACCTCTGGCCACTGTCGGCCACCTCGGGCCACTGTCGGCCACCTCGGGGTGGCCGACACTGTGCCTAGCCACCTTGGGGTGGCTCGCGCCGCCGCAGCCCACCCCGAGGTGGCTCGGCCTTGGCCGAGCCACCTTGAGGTGGCTCGGCCACCGAGCCACCTCAAGGTGGCTCGGCTAAGGCCGAGCCGCCTTGAGGTGGCTCGGCTTTGGCCGAGCCCCCGCGGGCGGTGTTTTCCGACTTTTTCGAGTCGTTTTCCGTTGTTTCCGGTTCTGTCCGTGATTCGGTTGATTGAGACTCTGATTGGTTGATCTGATTTGGCAGTAAGTTGGATTCCTGATTTGGCAGTAAATCCGCTTCTGAGTTCGAGTCCGAAATTGATCTTGATTCGATCGTGATTCGTCCGAGTTTCCCCTTGGTTGGATGGCTCGTTGATTCCTCAACTCATTAGCTTGATTCTGCACGCGGGTGGATGCATTCCGTCGCTTCTGTGCGATTCGTCGATCTCGTCGCCTCGTTGGTTCGTCGGTTTGTGCCGAGCTATGCTAGGGGACCTATAAGCAATTTTATATGCCTACAGATACCCCCTCCAAAGTATTTCAGTCTCGTTCTTTTATAGAAGAGTCTGGGATACTTTGGATATGATTGTCCCTACCTTCAGTCGGTATAACGGGACCTCGGAATGGCTTCTGTTCTTGACTCCTTCAATTCTCCAGGCTTTTCGGTGCTTTGTCGAAAGTCTGTAAGAGTTCCGGTGCTGCATTTATTGTCTGACCGTTTGTCGGAATTTTCTGAACTTGAAGTCGATTCCTTTGAGCTGACCATTGATTGTGGCGTCGAGTCTTTATGCACAACGCGTTGTCCGGCGTAGTGTGGTTGAGTTATCCTTAAGAATATTTATAAACAATATTCTCCAGGAACTTCTCAAACCAAAAATAGGGAATAGTTTATACTCATATACCTTATTGGAGTATTAAGAAGCAGTTTATACTCGTATACTTTTCGGAGTGTTTTTGTGCCTAAATGAGCTGAACCGGCTTAAAATGAGCCAAAAAAGGCAGTAAATCGGCTCAAAAAATCCTCCAACTCCTCCGAACAAATGGGAGAGGGGTGAGTGAATGATGGACTGAACCGTCGCTCGATTTGAAGTCGTTTCGATGCTCGGTTCGGCTTCAATTTGGATTTTGGTTCGAACTGGGTCCGGTCCGGTTCGGTTCGGTTTGGTTCAACCCGGTCCACCTTATATAAAGGGGGTCTTTTTCTTTTCTTTTTTCTTTACCCTAGGGCCGGCCCCCCCCTTTTTGCCTCCTTTTTGAATTTCTCTTCCCTCGAGCCTCCGTTCTCCCTCAAAACTCGATCTTCGTCTTAGATTCATCCTTCCTTTTGATCCTTGACTGAGAAATCCCTCGAAACTTCCATATTTAGACTTTCCTTCGAGCCCCTCGAGCGCGTGGTTCGAGCACTTCCAAGATCTAATTTTTGTCGGATCCTCGAGCTTCCCCTCAGGTATATCTCCATAATCTTGATCTATTTCATGTTTGATCTAGTGTATGGAATAGCGGGATCGCATATAAGGGTTGAGGGAGTGATTTGATGCCTCAAGCTCGCCTTTTTAGGGGATAAAAAAGTGATTTTTATTTCTAGATCTGACCTCTTGAATTCTTTTTCTGTAGGCCATTATGTCGCGAGTATCGAGAGGTCGTTTTCCTGCTGCATCGGTTGATGGCGCGCCTCCCTCATATGCTGGTGAGCAATTTTTTGACCTTTTTCGAAAATTTACAAATTAGTCCTCTTTTTTCTGGATATTTGCAAATTAGTCCATTTTACCCCCCGTTGTTCTCCTTGGTGAGGCAACCGGGAAAGGCCTTGGTTCTCCTTGGTGAGGATCGACGCTTTATGGAAATTTTGCAAATTAACCCTCTTCTTCTGAGAATTTTGCAATTTAGTCCTTTTACCCTATTTTGCTCTCCTTGGTGAGGCGATCGGGAAAAGCCTTGATTCTCCTTGGTGAGGATCGACGCTTTAAAGATGGGTTTTGCTTGGTCAAAACCACATCTCATAATAAAGGGGGCGTTTTGACGCTGCATTGTGCTTTATAAGGCAGGGATATATTGTCGATATACCCTATCTTATAAATGCGCAATGTGGCCAAATCGTCTCGCCCTTTATAAGGCAATGACTCTATCTTACCAATTTGTAAGATGAATTCAATTTCCTTTTATATCTGAAATTAACAAACACTTAACTGCTTGTTTTCAGTGGAATATCCTTCCGGAGCTTTTTCATCGCATGCGGTGAATGGACGTCGTGATGAGTATTATTCCACATCTGATGACTTTTCGCCCATTCCGTTCACCTCCCAGTTTGCTCCGGGCACGTCGTTGGAAGTTGTCCAAGTGGTGAGGGAAGGTGGCCATCAAGCTCTTCGCCAGCTGATCACAGATGCGCCTCTCGTGCAGGATGCCAGTTCCGTTCAGTCTCTTAGGAAGACTGACTTCTTGTTTGGAGACTCTACCAGGGATCCCGATGCAGTATTTATTGAGGCTGAGCAGTGGCTTTACCAGACTGGCAGTCGTTATATGTATTTGCCGAAGATTCCTCGACACCGTTCTTTGACTGAGCTCAGGCGCCAAGCTGTGAAGCGGGAGATGTCGTGGAGTTTGACAAAGGAACATGAGAGCGTTCACTGCGGCTATATTACTCATCAGGCAGTTCCTGGTTCGAGTCGAGATCACATTGTTGGACTACATCCTGGAGTACTGGGGCTAGATACTCCGCCTCGCAATGAGTTCCTCACCACTGCTTCTACTTTGAGGAATCGCCTCGCTATCTTAGGACGGGAGATGCCTGCACCGCGCCACAGATTCTATGGTTGGGTCCATTCTTTGGACAGGTTTTGGTGGGCTCGTATGACGAAGTATGTCTTGAGCCGATGGAGCGAGGAGTTACATGCTTGCGGTCTTTATGCAGCCATTCGGGCCACTATGCATGGCTTGCCTACAAGCGCGAAGCATTTCTTTGCCCTATGCGAGCTTTACAATCCAGATTCCAACACTTTTCTGACCAGGCACGGAGAGTTGGGCTTGGCTCTACATGAGATGCACAAGATTTCTGGTTTGCCCATGGGACAGATGTTATACCAGGAGTACTTTCCCTCCAACCATGAGTTGAGTCAGCTGAAGGATCGCATGCCCGACCGCTACGAGACCTTATGGGACCTCACTTGTCATTATCACATTGCTTTGGCGCAGTCTAAGCCCCTAGCGAAGAGGACCAAAGCAAATGTGAGCCTGAAGCAGTTCGCATCATACTTGTTCAGGAATCTGGAGAGCCATTCTGGCCAATCTATTTGTGAACTGGCACCGCTGACTCCTTCAGAGGTTAATGAGCTGCTGAATAAGACTAACGCCCAATCCTATACCATTAGCAGTTCCGAGAGCGGCTTTCCTGCAGGGACTAAATTCAGATCGTTCTTATATCATGCGACCACACCGATTCGTCCGATGACTCTCCTTGCCGGTTATCTCGCCATCTGGTTGAAGAAATGTGTGGTCCCGTATCAGTCTGGTGACGCTCTGCCACTGGAAGTGCTCTATCCTGCAGTTCAGCTTGCCTACAAGAAGGAACTTTCGCTTCTTCCGGTGATGGTTGCTAACATTCATCGAGGGCTTCGGCAGATTTCTGGTGCTTTTACACGGAGAGATGATGATAAACCGACTCAGATTCCTACCATTAAGGTAGAGCTCCCATATATTTATTTGATGGCTTGGTTTGTTCTTCATCGTTCCGATGTGATGTCAATACCGAATGCCATAGACCAGTCTGTCCCCTTTCTACAGTTGCTTGAGAATGGTGAGTGGGAGGGCCGAGGATTCCCCGATATCAGGCGTCAGCTACAAGTCCACAAGTGCTGGGCATTCTCCACTTGCTTTCCACAGTTCTCCAGCCGGTACGGCGAGTGTTTGATTGATGAGGAGAAGCCGAGGGAGTATAGGACTTATCTGGATATGGGCTGCTTTAATTGGCTAGTGAACATTAGGCCGGGTTACCTGACTTTCCGGGTGGGGAACCAGTGCTTCATAGAGCCGTATCTACCTTGCCGATTCGCCCGCCAGTTCGGTTATGACCAGCTTTATGTAGGGAACCCGCGCCAGCAGCTTCGGGCTCATGGAGGTCTGGTGGACGGTCTTCGTGCATGGTTGTGGACCGTGACTGGTTGCACTGGAGTTAGGTTCAGTCTCCCAGGTACTGAGCGACAGTTGAACCTCACTTTCCTGAGCTGCAAGTGGTTGCTAGCAGCTAATAAGACTGTCCGTGTGAAGCCTATCGAAGAGTTGGTGACCGAAGAAGCCTCTCAACTTGATTCTCGTGTTATCCAGGACGGTGCTCGATCACAGAGGGCTCAGGGCAAGACCCGCCGACTTGATGCAGAAGGTCACAGGGCCTTTAGTTCTGCTGGGGAGGCCTCAGGTGGAGACCCTGAAGACTACGAGGCAGATTTGGAGCAAGGTTAGTCACCTATCTTTCTTTTTTCTTGCATTTTCAAATTACTATTTCTGACCACTATTCGATGTTTCAGGGACAGCGATCAACAGTGACGACGAATTCCGTCCTTTTACCCGGGCCAGACCTTCGATTGCTGTCCGTGCTGATAGGCGGAAAAGATTAGCCCACAAGCCGCCTGCAATTTCACGAGCATCAGAGATGGACTTGGCTGGTGAGGATCCTGTTAGTGACGGAGGTAACGTCTATTCTATAGATCATTTTCTTGATCGTTTAGAACTTCCGGCTCATGCTTTCCCATCCTATGCAGGACATCGTGAGGAAGGCGAGATGAGTCCTGATGATTGTGCATCTCCTGGTGAGCTTGACTCACCACCCCAGGTAGAAAAGACTGCAGAGACCGCCCATGTTGGGGAGTCTGTCAATGAAGGACCCATTTTGGTGATTCCAGGTACATCTT
>NC_033801.1:56499763-56512301 GCF_001876935.1 Asparagus officinalis
ATTGGCATTTAATCGGATTAGATTAGCATAAGACCCTAATCACCCCCCCTCTAGGGTCTAACATCCGCTACCAAGCGGATCAAAAGTTCAGAAAGCGTCAAGTGGCTAAGCCGTCACCACAACAAGCATCAGGGTCCTCCTCCCAACCGTCAACTAACAAATGAGTTTGTATCAAACGAACTCGTTCTACCCTCGAGGAGCGTATCCAAAAACGCCGCGTACTACTTGCGCATGCACGGATTCTCACACAAGAAGTACAAAAATTGCAGCAGGAGGAGGTGGTCAAGAAACCACCAAGATGTAAGCAGGTTTGGGTGCTGAAAGCCAAAAAACCACCTCTACCCGACAAGAGACACCAGTCGTGTCTCTCGCTCGATTCCAGATCTGAGTCTGTTCCCCAGCCTTCATCAACTTCAGATCCTGATCCTATTGCTCCCGCACCTCTAGTAAAGCCCTACGACAACGTGGATCTCTTCAAATCCAGAATTCTGTTGAAGGGTCGCCTGGGTCCTTGTTTGGTGGAAAATTTGTAGTAAAAAGACAATGAAGGAAAATTGATTTGTATTCCTTTGATCTCAATTACAATTGGATTTCCTGATTACAAAAGAGAGGAGAATGAATTTGATTCTCCCCTTTGTTTAATTCTGGGTTCTTCACGGTGGCGATGGAGTGCCTCCCTCGAATGCTCGCGTCGAGTTTGCTCTCCGTTGACGATCCGAACGTCTTGATTCACTGGAACGTGGTCTTCTCCTCACGATTTGACGTTGTGGAGAACTTGCGTGGCAAGTTTAAAACTCTGACCGAGTTTAGAAGAACTTGCAGAGCAAGTTGGAAACTCTGGACGAGTTGATAACTCAGATCGAGTTTAACTCAGAACGAGTTTGAACTCTTGAAAAAGAGTTGATTTGAACGGAAAGTTCGGTTAATAAGCCAAAGGAATGCTCCAAGGACTTTGTTGCTGCAGAAAGCTCCAAGATGCCCGATCAAGGATCCCCAAAAAGTCAGCCAAAAAGAGCCCCCCGAACTCAGTTGAGTTTTCCACTATTTATAGGGGATTTAGGGGTATAACCGCCCCCTTAAATCTCTCCTTAATGAGGGTTTAATGGGGTGTAACTGCCCCCCATAAATCTCTCCATGATAGGGTAGTGATCTCCTTAAATCTTGGGGAGAAAATGGTTCTGGAACCGTTCAAATCATGCTTGAACGAGTCAAATGCTGAAAACAGCGTTCTGGGCCCGAACTGTGCGTTTCTGGACCTGAAACGCAGAGTTGGGCCTGTTTTAGGCTGAAAACGCACAGGCCGCGCTGCGCAGAGATAAACTCTGCGTTTTGGACCTAGGACGCAGAGTTGGGTTCTGCATGAACTGTGCGTCTCTGGACCTGGGACGCAGAGTTGGGTTCTGCATTAACTGTGCGTCTCTGGACCTGGGACGCAGAGTTAGGTTGCGCATTAACTGTGCATTTTTAGACCTGGGACGCAGAGTTGGGCTGCGCATTAACTGTGCATCTCTGTACCTGGGACGCAGAGTTAGGCTGCGCATTAACTGTACGTTTTTGGACCTAGGACGCAGAGTTAGGCTGCGCATTAACTGTGCGTTTTTGTTGTTGGACGCAGAGTTGAACTCTGCATTTTAATTCCACAAACTCTGCGTTTTAAGTCCACGAACTCTGTGTTTTGACTCTATAATGCAGAGGCAAGCCTTTAGGCGGGCTTGGCGAGGTTCAGGCTAAGTCCAATGTTCAGAAGTCTAGTCTTGAAGACGGACTTCAGAACATAACTTGCTGCGAAGAACAGGTCATAACTTTCAAACCGTAAGTCGGAATTGGACGAATTATATATGAAAATCGGCTATCTCGACGAGACGGAGCCGACCAAACCGACCCCAAAGGGTTCGGTTTGCTCTATCAGTTTTGCTAAATTCCTTACGGTTTGAGAGATATCTGCGTTTTGGTTTGAAGAGACCGTCGATTTATAGTCTCTTTTGCTAGAGCGTTGCAAAGATCGTCATCTTGTAATCTTCGTCTTGGCTCCTTGAAAATATAAGAGTCGTCAGATTGTAACTCCCAATGTTAATTGTGAAGGTTGTTGATTAGAGCTTTCATCAGTTGTTGCGAAGGTCGTCAGATTGTAACCTACATCGATCCATGTGAAAGTCTTCAGATTGTAGCCTTCTGGAAGCCGTCGAATTGTAACTTTCATCATCAGTGTTTGATGGGGATAAGCTATCTGTTATGATTTTTAGACAGCCTACAGAACCCCCTCCAAAGTTTTTGAAAGTTCGCGGTTGACTGGGACGAATTTTCGGAATACTTTGGATCTCAACTCTGATCTTGGAGCTGTTGATTCTTTGTCACAAAGGAGTTGTTCTCTGCACTCGCTTCAAATGCATCTTGGTTGAAGGGATTTGTCACGCAGGACCTGTGTGAAGGTATGCGTCATAATCCTACTTCTGGAATGCGGGAGTGGACCCCTGCGTTTTGAACTTGAGGCGCGGGTCTCACCCTTGCATTTTGAATTTGGAACACGGGTATGACCTCAACATTTTGACTTGAGACACGAAGGTGGCTCTTATGCGTTTTTGACTAAGTCTTTGAGACTTGTCTTTAGCTCATCTGTTTCAAGTCTTGGCTCACATCCATTAAGTTGATGGGCCTACAAACATGCATAGGATTTTTGGCAAACCCTCAGCCATCAACGGATTTGATAAGCCTTTACCGACTACCGTTTGAGTCGGGCTAGCATGTGGATTGTCTAAGTCCGTTCCACATGTAACGTTGTGCTAAGAGAATGAACCCTCTTAGACTTGATGCTATGATTTTGAATACATAGACTTTGTCATTTTTACGGGAAAAGACTAACCGACAATGCGTATTAGGCGTAGGCTTATCTCTAATTAGGGATCGAGATAAAGTCCCTCATGCGTGTAAGGCATAGATTCTGATGTTATTAATAACAACCTGCTATGATGTTGAATACGTAGACTTCACCATTATTACGGGAATAGGCTACCCGACAGCATGTGTCAGATGCAGACTTATCTCTAATTAGAGATCGAGATAAAATCCCCCATGCATACGAGGCATGGATTTTGGTGCTACGATGTTGAATACGTAGGCTTTGTCAATATTTCTTCCTGTGTTATATTTTCACTTGAAACACTGAAAGAAAATTAGAAGTGCCAGAGGTGTAGTATTAACTTGCCATGAATTTTCACTTAGAGTAAAATTCAGAAATTTTCTTCACTATCACTAGGATAATTTCAGAAAATCTTTAATCCACTGGGGATTTTATAATGAAAACTTGCTATCCTTATTAAAAAATGATTAACAAGTTTATTGGGGGGTTTGACTGTTAGAGGTGTGATGTTAACCTAACAGTATTTTATAGACCTATCGCTCTATTGAAGAGAGTCGATAAGTTGATTTGGTCATCAGAGGTGTGATGTTAACTTGACGGAAATTTGTTGCGATCGGAGCAACTTTGTGGACTTATCATCCTATTGAAGAGGATTGATAAGTGGATTTTGTCAGAGGTGTGATATTAACTTGATAGGAATTTGTGGACCTATCTTTCTATTGAAGAGAGTCGATAAGTTGATTTTGTCAGAGGTGTGATGTTAACTTGACGGGAATTTGTTAAGATCGGAGCAACTTTTTGGACTTATCATCCTATTGAAGAGGATTGACAAGTAGATTGTCAGAGGTATGATGTTAACATGATAAGAGAATGTGTACTTGTGAGTTGCACAAGATTTTGGGAATTAACGTCTCGCTGGGGAGAATTGCTAAGTGAGTTTATCACCAGAAGCGATGAATTTTGATGCTTGCGACTTGAATAAGATTTTGAAGACTTAGTGTCTTGCTAGGGAAGATTGTGCTTTGAGCAATTTTGGGAGCCTATCATCCTATTGTCAAGGATTGATAAGTTGATTGTTGTCAGAGGTGTATTGTTAACGTAACAAATTGGGAGTGATGAAAGCTGCATTCATACTCTGTGGGGTGATGATCGTTAGAAGTGTATTGTTAACTCGACGATGTGAAAGTTTTGTTACCCTTAATCCAAAAGATTCTAAATAACCAACCCCCAGTCTTGATTAAGACTTAGCAGGGGAATAAAAAGAGGTAGAAAAGACACATCGCCTAGTGAGGCACTATCCATGAAGTCGGAATAGAGGCACATCACTAGGTAGGCCATTATATGATGAGTTTGACTATCAGAGGTAACGGTTAACGTGGTAGTTTTTATGGACCCGCCATCCTATTAAAGCGGATTGGCAAGAGAATTTGGAGGGAATGGACTATCAGAGGTAATCATTAACGTGATAGTTTTGATAGACCTGCCATCCTATTGAAGCGGATTGACAAGTTGATGGACTATCAGAGGTAGATGTTAACATGATAGTTTTGTGGACTTGCTATCCTATTGAAGAAGATTGGCAGATTGATAGACTATCAGAGGTAGATGTTAACGTGATAGTTTTGTGGACCTGCCATCCTATTGAAGAAGATTGGCAGATTGATAGACTATCAGAGGTAGATGTTAACGTGATAGTTTTGTGAACCTGCCATCCTATTGAAGAAAATTGGCAGATTGATAGACTATCAGAGGTAGATGTTAACGTGATAGTTTTATAGACCTGCCATCCTATTAAAGAAGATTGGCAAGTTGATTGACTATCAGAGCTAGATGTTAACTTAATAGTTTTGTAGACCTGCCATCCTATTGAAGAAGATTGGCAAGTTGATTGACTATCAGAGGTAGATGTTAACGTGATAGTTTTGGTGAATTTCATGGTTGACAGAGGTATTTTATTGAACGTGACAACTCAGAAAATTTATTATTCATAATCCCATGAACTACAAATAAACCAACCCTCAGTCTTGAACAAGTGCTGGGGGAAAAAAGATAGACATGGCACATCGCCTAGTGGGCTGCCATCTAACGAGTTTGACTATCAGAGGTAATTGTTAACATAATAGTTGTTGGACCCTGTTCGCGGGAAAAATCGTGTCTTTCTTCATTGATTCCATTGCACTCTTTAAATAACAACTTTTTGAGTTACAAAGATCCGGTCTTTTTATAAGATCCGGTTACAACGAAAATCAAATAAAAGAAAAGAAAGGTTACAACTTTTTATCCTTGTTTGTCGAACGAATCGCGAGCTCCTGTTTTGCGGTCACTCGCTTTGTGGGTTCTTCGCCTGCGCCGGGGTTTATCCGTGGACCACCGCGCGATCTAGATCCGGTCGGATCTACGCAGTACGACGGGTATTATTTCGCCAAGGAAATAATAGCCGAGGGTACTATTTCGCCAAGGAAATAGTAGCCTTTAATTCTCGGGATCAAAGGCCAAGCTTTGATCCGGAGTGTGCCTGCGTAGATCTGAGATCCGGTCCTCTCGAACTCTTGCCTTATTTGGCGTTGACGATCGCCGAGCACCAGATCTAGATGAGTAAGTCCTCGAAGTCCTAAAGTTTGAATCTTTTTTAGATCTGAGTCTTCAATCCAGCAGGGCTTCGCCTCCAAAAAATCCAACATTTGAACAAATGAACCACCTCTCCTATTTATAGGCCACCTTCACTGTGCCCGCGCACACTTGGTTGGATGACTCGTTGACTCTTCAACACTTGGCTTGATTCTGCACGCGAATGGACGTATTCCGTTGCTTGCGTGCGATTAGTCAATCTCGTTGCCTCGTTGGTTTGTCGGTTTGTGCCGAGCTATGCTAGGGGACCTATAAGCAATTTTATATGCCTACAGATACCCCCTCCAAAGTATTTCAGCCTCGTTCTTTTATAGAAGAGTCTGGAATACTTTGGATATGATTGTCCCAACCTTCAGTCGGTGTAACGGGACCTTGGAATGGCTTCTGTTCTTGATTCCTTCAATCCTTCAGGCTATTCGGTGCTTTGTCGAATGTCTGTAAGAGTTCCGGTGCTGCATTTATTGTCTGACCGTTGTCGGAATTTTAAACTTGAAGTCGATTCCTGACTTTCTAATCTTTAGCTGACCATTGATTGTTGGCGTTGAGTCTTTATTTGCGACACGTTGTCCGGCGTAGTGTTGTTGAGTTATCCTTAAGAATATTTTTAGAAAAATGCTCTCCAGAAACTTCTCAACCAAAATTAGGGAACAGTTTATACTCATATACCTTATTGGAGTATTAAGAAGCAGTTTATACTCGTATACTTTTCGGAGTAAGGAGCAGTTTATACTCGTATACTTTTCGGAGTGTTAAGAAGCAGTTTATACTCGTATACTTTTTGGAGTATTAAGAAGCAGTTTATACTCGTATACTTTTTGGAGTATTAAGAAGCAGTTTATACTCGTATACTTTTCGGAGTATTGATTCTTTCGTTGCAACGCATTGATCGGCGTTGACCTAGGATTACGCGTTGTCCGGCGTTAACCTTAGGGTTTTGAACGTCGTACGTTGACTTTTTGATCGCAACGCATTGACTGGCGTTGACCTAGGGTTACGCGTTGAACGGCGTTGACCCTAGGGTTTTGAACATCGTAGGGTGCTCAAGTCACGAGACCAACTAATGAAGCTGATGCGTCAGTGACCCTCGCATTTATAGGATTTTTGGCAAACCCTCAGCCATCAACGGGTTTGATGAGCCTTTACCGACTACCGTTTGAGTCGGGCTAGCATACGGATTGTTCAAGTCCGTTCCGCATGTGACGTTAAGCTAAAAGAGTTAACCCTTTTAGTGCTACGATATTGAATACGTAGACTTCGTCTTTCTCCTGTGAAAAGACTAAACAGCAACGTGTATGAGACGTTGACTTAGGATTTTTGGCAAATCCTCAGCCTTCAACGGATTTGACGTGCTCTTACCGACTACCGTTTGAATCGGGCTTACATGCGGATTGTCTAAATCCGTTCCGTATGTGACGTTGTGCTAAGAGAGTTAACGCTCTTAGTACTACGATATTGAATACGTAGACTTTGTCTTTCTTACGGGAATAGACTACCCGGCGACGCGTGTTAGGTGTTGACTTTAGGGTTTTTGGCTAACCCCCAGCCTTCAACGGATTTGATTAGCCTTTACCAACTACCGTTTGAGTCGGGCTAGCATGCGGATTATCTAAATTCGTTCCGCATGTAACGTTGTGCTCAGAGATTGAATCCTCTGAGACTTGTGGCTATGACTTCGAATACATAGACTTCACCATTGTTATGGGAACAGGCTACCCAGCAACGTGTATTAGACGCTGACTTATCCCTACTTAGGTTTCGGGATAAAATACCCCAGAATCAAACTCTGGTGTCTTTTTCTTCGGAGAAAGACTAAACCGGCGACGCGTGTTAGGCGTCGGCATATCCTTTCTTAGGATTCAGGATGAAATTCCCCATGCGTGTAAGGCATGTTATTAATAACAACCTGCCATAATGTTGAATATGTGGGTGGGTGTTCTTTTTAACGGTTAAGAACTAACCGGAAGCGCGTGTTAGGCGCATACTTATCCTTACTTAGGTTTTAGGATAGAATACCCCAGAATCGAACTCTGGTGTCTTTTTTCTACAGAAAAAGACTAAACCGGCAGCGCGTGTTAGGCGCAGACTTATCCCTGCTTAGGATTCGGGATAAACTTCCTAGGATGAATCCTAGATTGATTTTGGGAGTTGAAAAATAGGTTTCAGGATAGAATACCCCAGAATCGAACTCTGGTGTCTTTTTTCTACAGAAAAAGACTAAACCGGCAGCGCGTGTTAGGCGCAGACTTATCCCTGCTTAGGATTCGGGATAAACTTCCTAGGATGAATCCTAGATTGACAAATTTTTTGAAGATCGGTGCGGGAAAGGAAGAGTTCCTAGGATGAATCCTAGATTGACAAATTTTTTGGAAAAGGATCGATGTGGGAAAGGAAAAATTTTATATTCTATTCCCCAAACAAGGAAGGAAGAATTTTATATTCTATTCCTTGATTCTGGAAAGGAAGAATTTTATATTCTTCTTCCAGTGCAAGAAGGAAGGGTTCTTCGTTTATCGAAGTGAAATTTCTACTTCGGTTATAACCATGAAAAGGTTGAACCAAAGAGAAAGGAAAGGGAGTTCTTTCGTTTATCGAAAAGGGTCTCCGAACTGAAAGTGGACCTCTTGTTCATGGACTGAGTCAAGAGGGCCAAAAGAACATTTTTGGTGGACTCACTGTCAATTGAAAGTGATCAGTGAGGGATTTTGGAGGTGAAAATGATTTTGGGTTATCCTCTAGAATATTGAGTGTAATATTCTTTGAGGAACTTCCCGATAAATGAGTTGTCCTGAATGTACTAAACTGAGTCAAGAGGGCCAAAAGAACATTTTTGGTGGACTCACTGTCAATTGAAAGTGATCAGTGAGGGATTTTGGAGGTGAAAATGATTTTGGGTTATCCTCTAGAATATTGAGTGTAATATTCTTTGAGGAACTTCCCGATAAATGAGTTGTCCTGAATGTACTAAGGATAGTACTTTTTCAAAAACTTCCCATTTATTGGCATTAATTGCTTGGCGCCCTCTAGGGAAATCAGACGGTATGCGCCGTTTGAATAGACTGTGTCTATTATAAACGGTCCTTCCCATTTGGGTTCGAATTTACCTTTCTTGTTCATCTCTCTTATACCGACCAGGTTATCCCTAAGAATACCCTAATGTGGTATTCTTCCGGGAACTTCCCGTTAACCACCCCCAGTTTTCTTTGCAAAACTGGGTGTATCAAAACGCACGATCGGGTTATCCTTAAGAATACCACGCATGGCACTCTCCAGGAACTTCCCGTGGAAATAGTTTAGACTCATATACCTATTGGAGTATCAGGAAGCAGTTTAACCTCTTATACCGGTAGGAGGATTGAGAAATAGTTTATACTCGTATACTCTTTGGAGTTTCAGGAAGCAGTTTATACTCTTATACCGGTCGGAGTTTTGGGATACAGTTTATACTCGTGCACCCACTGGAGTTGCGCCATTCTTGACTGGCTTACTCCAACGTTATTAGGCCGGCTTCAACCAAGGTCTGGATACTGTTTTTCAGCGTAAAGCAGGCCTTGGTGGGATGAAGGATTCTCCTGTGGTATGCGCAGTACTTCGGATCCGCAGTGTTGTCAGCTTCCTCCTGATTCGTGATCGGTGGGAGCTTGATCTTGTTATTGTCAAGGAGGGACTTGAAGATGGCTGGAACATCTTCGTCTTTGAAGGAGTACTCTTTTTGAGGCCTCTGATCCGAAGTCTTTTGTTGTCTCCGGGACTGCTGTTGCGATGCTCGATTGGCATCAACAGCTGCTGCAGGTGTTTTACCCTTACCACGGGAGGCGAAGTTCGAGTTTGGAGGATCAGTCGTCGATCGACTCCTCTCGGCCTTCTTCCTTCGAAGGAAGCGTTCGGCTTGCTCCCCTCGAACCTTCAAGTCTTTCCAGGTGTTGGACGGCGCTGTGCCCATTGCTTCCAGCACGTCCAGCGACAGGTTGTTATGGCAGGTCTGGAGGATGAATTCCTCTGTGATCGGGTCCCGGCAATTTAACGCTTTGTTCCGGAACCTTTTGACGAAGGTTTCGACTAACTCCCCGTCCTTTTGTTTTTCATCGAGCAACGATCCGATGGATATCTCGGTGTCGTCGTCGAAGAAGTTAGCGAGGAACTTTGTCTCCATGTCGTCCCAGCTATTCACGCTTCCTGGCTTGAGGCGGCGATACCAATCGAAGGCGGCTCCGCGAAGAGTGCCAACGAATGACCGCACCATCAGAGGCTCGTTGCCAGAGATAACACCCAAGTGCGATTTGAAATAAATCAAATGCTGGGTGGGGGAACCCCTTCCATCGAACGGCGTGAAGTTGATTAGACTAAACTTCGCCGGATAGGGGATTGATTCCCACTCCCTTGGGTATGGGCAAGGAATTCTCGTTTTCTTCACCTCTTGAGCAGAAAGCAGCGTATTGATTTTGCTCTCGAGGCTTTTGATCTTCAAGTCTTCACTTGAATCTTCGTTGGCATCCTCACTACCACCCCCTGCGTTGTTGGGAGGATCGTTGGCGTTATGAGCTTCATCCGCATTCGTATGCTCAACTTCCTGAACAACTTGATTACGGCGGCTTGGTTCGCCTCGCAAGTTTGTCAGCGCCTGGATTTGCTGCTCATGCATCTCCCTCATGGTCTGCATGGCCATCTGCATCTCGAGTCTGAAGCTCTCCTGTTGTTTGGCTATGGCATCTTCGAGCATCTTGGCTACTTGTTCCGCGCTTATCATGAATGACTCGCGGGGTTCTCCTTCGCTAGATACGGTGTTATCAGACGCAACCGCCGAGCAAGCATCCGACTCTTCATCTTCTGAAGGTGAGCTTATCCGAACCCTCCCATACGTTCTTCGTGAGATGGCTCCGGACCGCAAACGGGTTAGACGCTGAGATGCATTCAGAATTGACTCGAGATCATCCCGTGCCAATGTCCCCTTGTTGGTCACGTTAATGGTGACCCTCGGAAATTCTCTGTCTTCAATCACCGTTCTCCTTCGTCGGGAACGCTTAGGCCTTGGCTCTGGCGTTTTAGTGCTGAGCCTTTCGAACACCGAAACCCTTTCGGGGACCGTCTTAGTGCAATTACACTGAGACAATACCGCCCGAATGAGTTTGGAACAGGGGCACTGAGTCTCTATCCTCTGGGGATTCCTTTTTCTGGATTTGTTCGTACCCCCAGCACGATAGTACAACTCGTCCATTTGATCGGAGTAACCTATCGCGTGTTGGCACGATATCCCAGGTATAACGTTATCATCACTGGACGACAACATTTCCTTCTGGGGGCAAATTGCCTTATTTGGACTTCCGAGAGTCACTCGCCTCGAAACGCGCCTTTGTGGGCGTGAATTCTCAACGGGCTCCCGAACTTCGATGCGCAAGGTAGTGCGCTTGGGTGTCGTGAATTCCTTGTCATGCTGAAAGTGACATCGACCCCCAGCATGTTGGCTCGTTCGGGATTTCTTCATAGGGCCCAAGCGTTCATGAACTTTGCTGCACCCGTCGGGGATTGGACCAAGGCGCTCCAAGATTGACCTCTTTCCTCGGGATGGTTCGGGAGGTTGAACTCGTCTTGAAGGCTGTAACGATTGTGCCTTAACCTGAATCGCCGTTTCAGATTTCGACCTCCATACTTGGCGGGTTGGGAGCGGTTTCTTTGCCACCTCCTTCTGCAGTCTTCTACGGGCTTCTTCAATTTGAGCCCGTGCCTGCGCTGATAGTGCGCGGCGCTTACGAATGCGCTCCTCCAGCGTTGATCGGCTCCGTTTGACGCGAACCCATTCTGTTGTTGGCGGCTTGGAAGAGGCGCCATTCGTCGGTTGTTGAGGCTGCTTGCCTCTTCTGTTCTTCAGATCCGCCTTGTAGCGAACCCCGTCAACAGATTCCATGGCCTTTACGAATTGTTTCGCAAGGCGTTGCCGTTGCCTTTGGCGGGCTCTCTTCGAGAGAGTCACTACGCCTTCGGCAACGGAGGATTTGGCCAGAGCAGATCCGACCTGGTTGGAAGTTGGGGAGATCTCACCCAATGCAGCTTCGGCATCAAACAGGGCGAGATCTTCGTTGGCAGCTTCAACTTCTTCGTACCAACGAAGTTTCCTCTTGGAGGAGAGCTTTGGAGACTTGGACTTGCGGGAGGAGGTAGATCTGGGCGAGGACGACAGGTACGCCTCGAACATCTGTTGGTCGAATTCGTACTCGACCTCCTCCTCGACCGGGATCGAGATCCGCGGCTGCGACGCAACGATCTCGTCGGCGAGATCGGTGGCTCCCACTGTGGTCGCCAGATTGTTCGCGGGAAAAATCGTTGCTTTCTTCATTGATATCATTGCCATCTTAGTTAACAACTTTATGCGTTACAAAGATCCGGTCTTTTTATAAGATCCGGTTACAATGAAAATCAAAATACAAAAAAAGAAAGATTACAATTTATTTCCTTTTATGTCGAACGAATCGCGAGCTCCTGTTTTGCGGTCACTCGCTTTGTGTGGGTTCTTTGCCTGCGCCGGGGTTATTTGCCGTGGACCACCGCGTGATCTCGATCCGGTCGGATCTACACGATATGACGGGTATTATCTCACGAAGGAAATAATAGCCGGGTGGGGTACTAATTCACCAAGGAAATAGTAGCCCAAGTGTCGAAATCGACCAAGCGAATTCGAGACTCTTCTCGGGATCTAAGAACCAAGCTTAGATCCGGAGGAAAATCGTGTAGATCTCAGATCCGGTCCCTCTCGAACACTTGCCTTGTTTGGCGTGGATGATCGCCGAGAACCGGATCTCAAAGTCCAAGTCTTCAATCTTCTAAAGCTCCAATCTTTTTTAGATCTCAGATTCCAATCCGGCAGAGCTTCGACCCTCCCAAAATCCAACCTCTGAAATGAACAATGCCTTGGCCTATTTATAGGCACTCAGAACTGTGCATTTGCACAGTTCTGAGCCTAGCCACCTGTGGGTGGCTCGGCTCTTGGCCGAGCCACCCACAGGTGGCTCGGCCTTGGCCGAGCCACCTGCAGGTGGCTCGGCTTTGGCCGAGCCACCTGCA
>NC_033801.1:56521561-56557670 GCF_001876935.1 Asparagus officinalis
CAGCGATTGGAGCTGCGTTGGGCAGCGATGGAGCTGCGTTCGAGCTGTGCTTGGCAGCGATTGGAGCTGCGTTCGAGCTGTGCTTGGCAGCGATTGGAGCTGCGTTCGAGCTGTGCTTGGCAGCGATTGGAGCTGCGTTCGAGCTGTGCTTGGCAGCGATTGGAGCTGCGTTCGAGCTGTGCTTGTCAGCGATTGGAGCTGCGTTCGAGCTGTGCTTGGCAGCGATTGGAGCTGCGTTCGAGCTGTTGATTGTTGTAGTATTTAGATCTATCTGTCTTTATATATGGATGACACCAAAGACCAGTAAAGAAGGTCTTATTCAGGCCATTTGTGACAATTGAGGCATCTCAATAACGCTCTATCAACTGCAGGTCATGATCTCCACTGAGTGTGTCGAATATCATTACACTGCTCATCAGCACCTCTAATGGTTGCAAATATAATATTAGTCATGTTGTTGTCGCAGCCATCAAGATCAATCATCTCACATAAGAAGCTGCATTCGTGTTTATAGCTGTTGAAGCGGCGTAGGTGATTGAATCGGTGTAGTGTCTTGATGATGGTACGCGGGGAGGACTTCCACGTCTTGGTTTGAAGAGATCGTCGATTTGTAATCCTTTCTGTCAGAGTATTGCTAAAGACTGTCGTTTTGTAATCTTTGCTTTAACTCTTTGACATGTGAAAATCTTCGAATTGTAGCCTTCTGGAAGACAACGAAAGCTACAATCAAATAGCTTTCGCGCCGATAATCGAAACATACAATCAGATAGTTGTTTGGTAGAGAGCTGTGGGCAAATATTCATCTTCAAAACACTATGGATGTTGATTCCCGTCTAGCTCCTACAACGAAAGCTACAATCAAATAGCTTTAGCGCCGATAATCAAAACATACAATCAGATAGTTGTTTGGTAGAGAGCTGTGGGCAAATATTCATCTTTAAAACACTATGGATGTTGATTCCCGTCTAGCTCCTACAATGAAAGCTACCATCAAATAGCTTTCAGGTCGGTGAACGATAGAGAGCTATGGGCGAATATTCATCTTTAAGACACTATGGATGTTGATTCCCGTCTAGCTCCTACAACGAAAGCTACCATCAAATAGCTTTC
Organism: Asparagus officinalis; assembly: GCF_001876935.1. Lineage (NCBI taxonomy): Eukaryota > Viridiplantae > Streptophyta > Magnoliopsida > Asparagales > Asparagaceae > Asparagus > Asparagus officinalis. Next base: position 56,522,672 of record NC_033801.1, read on the forward strand.
GGGTCGGTGAACGAAAGTTGCGAATGGAGGGCTTTTCACATAGATCGAGAAGAGTTACAATTCAACGATACTTCCGACGACGGATGAAAACTCTATTCAGCAGTCTTCACAATCTACAGTGAAAGTTACAATCTGACGACTTTCACACTCCACAACAGCTAAAGCCAGGATTACTGAACAACGGTCCTTGCAATGCAACACAGAAGAAGCTACAAGTCAAATAGCTCATTCTGAGACGCGGATGTCATACCCGCGTCACCACTTTGGAAATGAAGGCGACCCCCGCGTCGCCAAGCCACAGTCTAAACGTGAGCGACCCTCGCGTTCGTAAGGGTCCAACCAACAATGACCCCCGCGTCTTCAAGCCACAAGCCAAAACGCGAGCGACCCTCGCGTTCAATGATGTTCAGCCAACACCCAACCTCGCGTCTCAATCCTAAGAAGCGAAGTTGGGTTCTGAATCAAACATAAGTCGAACGGTTCCAAAACCGTTTATCCCACGTTCTGAGGGGTTTTCACCCACGTAGGAGCGGATATAGGGGTCAGTTACAACCTCTTATCCCCCTATAAAAGCTCAACAAACTCAACTGAGTTGGAGGCTGGCGGCTGGCTCTTTGAAAACAGAAGATTCAGCAAGGATCAAAACCACTCGGGTTTGGAGATTTGGCAGTAGCAAAATCCTTAAAGATAGGATTTTTGAATCAATCTCAGAAGATCAAATCTGAGGGGATTCGTCAGCAACAGAATGACAGCTTGATCATTAACCGAATTTTCGGTTCCAACAACTCTACTCACAGAGTTCAAACTCGTTCAGAGTTCTTAAAAACTCATTCAGAGTTAAACACCAAACTTTCCACAGAAGTTCATTGTTCCCACGAGAGAGAGACAGTCGGATCGTCAACGGAGAGCAAATTCGACGCAAGCATAGGCATTCCATCGCTACCGAGAAGAACCCAGTTTTAAACAAAGGGGAAAATCAAATTCGTTTTCCTCTCTTTTGTAATCAAGTTGTAATCGAGATCAAAGGAATCAAAGTCAAATTTTCTTTATTCTCTTCTTTGCAATTTTTTCAACATACAAAAGATGGCGACTCCGCTGGGGACTAGCTTTTCCGACGAGGAAGTGGTGGCGCAGTCCGATGTCCACCTCATGGGAACAACAGTAGAAACTCTCGTTGTGGAGTTTGATCAAGCAAAATACGAGGAAGCATTATCCTCTGGATCACTTAGCCCCAAGGCTAAGCAAGATACCCGTAAGACCTTCAACAAGGTTAATTCTGTTGTTGACGTGCCGAAGAAAGCCCTCTCCTTCGGCCAGGAACTCAAACTGGCTTTGTTGGCGGAAAATCCCACATCCGCGTCAGCAAGACATGCTTCCGGCCACAAACGGCCTCTGGAGGAGACGAGTCTTGTAAACGTCAACAACGTTGCTGCTAAGGCTTTGAAACAAGCCAAAAAGAACGCCGCTCGCCGACGGAGAAGATCCATACGACAAGCACACTTACGAGAAAGCCGATTGTTGGCCCAACGCGAAGATCGCGTTTCGGAAAATCCAACCGAGCCTAGTGTTCCCAAAGAAGAACGCTCACTGCGTGGCAACGAGCCCAACTATGAGCCTCGGCTGATACAGCTCAAACGCGACCCTGAGTGGCGCGTTGTACAGTCAAAACGCAGCCCTCAGCAGGGAGCTGCCAAAACCAAACGCGACCCTTAGGGGTGCGTTCCAATAAAACATGACTCTCACGAGTCTGTTTCACAAAATAAACACGACCCTCATGTGCGCGTTCAAACGAAGCATGACTCTCAGGAGTCTGTTTCACAAATTAAACGCGACCCTCAGGTGCGCGTTCAAATGAAACATGACTCTCAAGAGTCTGTTTCACTAACCAAATGCGACCCTCAGGGGCGCGTTCAACCAAAACTTGGCTCTCAGAGTTCAGGTTCATCATTTAAACGCAGGCCTCGGCCTAGTGTTTTCAAATCCCAACGCGACCCTCGCGTTACTTCTCAAGAACGCGATCTTCAAGAGGTCCGTCAGGTTCAAAAAAGTCAGTGTGACTTCAAAATCCACGTTCGACAAGAACCAATCTCACCTACCCAAGGGCAGGGAGTTCCATCTCCACCTCCAAGCCTGGGGAAAGTTTCCTCCCAAGTTCCTGATCTACGGGAATTGTTGTCGAGAGGAAAATCAACAGCACAAGCAGCTCACTCATGTCAGTGTGAGAGGCTTATCGGTTGACTATCAAAAGTTAGCCAAAGGCATTACAACAAGTGAGGAGCATTCGGCAATAGCCGAATCTCAATCTTCAAGCTCTGTCGGAGCACGGGAGGTCTCCGCTTACACGACAGGGAACCATGAAGACATAGCCAAAAGAGTGGACGAACATCATGTCATGCTCCAGGCGCAACAGGAGACACTTCTCCAATTGAAGGATATGTTGGCTCAGCTTCTTGCTGAAAAAGGCCACAAACCTGAGTCTTCCCGGAGAACAACTTCGAAGGGAAAACAAAAAGTGCACGAACATTCAGATCGTGAGACTCACAACCTGGGATCCTCTTCTGAAGGTGAGAAGGAGATGGAGAAAGAACTGCACCCTCAATCTACCAAGGTGGATGAGTTGGAGGCCCGCCTTAACGCAATCGCCAACAGAAGCGAACTCCACGAAGAAGGGGTAGTGCGTCCTTACCCTGCTGAGTGGGATACAGCTCCCTATCCATCGAAGTTTAAGGCTTCTACCTTGCAACCGTTCGATGGTACAGGATCGCCGAATCAGCACATTTACTTCTTCAAGTCCCAAACCGGAGATGTGGTAGCAAACGACGCCATCCTGACCAGGCTATTCATCGGTACCCTTAAAGGTGTCGCCTTCGAATGGTTCATGAAACTGCCTGTCGGATCTATCCAGAAATGGGTAGACCTGGAAAGGCTATTCTTGGCCATGTTCTTTGAGGACAATACAGAGGTCTCAGTCCCAACTCTTCTTGCCACTAAGCAAAGGAAAGGAGAGTCTATCAAGGCCTATGTAGAAAGATTCCGCAGCATGGCATTACGATGCCCCTCAGGTATGACACAATCAACTCTGGTTGAAACTTGCAGGCATAACCTGCAGACCCAGCTCCTTGCTCAAATGGGGGTGGCAGAATGTCGCTCCTGGAGACAACTAGTTTCACAAGGAGAACAAGCTGAGGAGATAGTGGCGCGTGTCAAAGCTGAAGAAGTACCACAACCCAAGCCGCAGCAGCAACGCAATCAGCAAAATGCACAGCGGTCTAAGGGAAAGGAGACGTTGGCAGCCGACTACACACGAGTACCACCGCCGAACAAGCAAGGCAAGGCGCCAAATCAACAAAGAGCGCCCAAGCAGTACTCGTTCAAGGAGGAGCATGTAGATACTTTGTTCCAGCTGCTCCGAAAGAACAATAAGCTACAATTGCCCGAGATCAGGAAGCCGGATGAAGCAGGGAAAGTGGATGACCCCAACTATTGTCGTTATCACAGATTCCTTGGACATCCTACCAAAAAGTGCTATGTCTTCAAAGACATCTTGCAGAATTTGGTAAATGCTAATGTGCTCACATTGAAGCCGGAGCAGAAGACCGTATCCACCAATATGATAGCGGTCCAATTCGGTGACTTCCCCCCGGTGGTAACTGCGAACGGCGTCGTCCCCATTCGCAAGGGAGAAATGCACCTGAAAAATGTTGACGTGCATAGTCAGAAGGACAGGGGGTTGGTGCCCCTCACTACCCCAAAAGGGGAAATCATGTGGGTCCACCCTGATCTTCTAGGAGATCAACAATGGACGAACACCTCGTCCAAAAAGAAGGGAGGTAAGGCTAAGTCTTCCAACATGATTAGCCCCTCCATTACTGAAAATGATGACCACCTCAGACCTCTTACTGATTCAGAAGAAGAGAGGATTGTTCTAGCAGCATACCCAGAAGGTAATCCTGGCACTCGGTCAGGGAAAGCTTACCTGAGGGATTATGGCCAGAATGCTCCAGAGGTCGAGGAACAGCCCCAAGACGCTGGGGGTTCTGTGCCGAAAAAGCCAGTGGACAAAGGAAAACAGAAGGAGCTCCGATTCCACAGGAATCTCCACCAGGAAACCGGAGAATCAAGTGCTCCTTTCCAGTTCAACGTTATGGCACAGTTGGCCAACATACCGGCCAGGATTACCTTGTATGAGCTCCTGAAGTTATCCAAAACTACCAAGGAAGCTCTGATCGAAGCTTTAAAGAATACAGAGAGCTTCATCACCCAAGTCACTCCAGTTCCTGAAGCTTCTGATGATCAAACTTGTCTGCCATGCCTGCAAGCGGCGAGAAGTCTACCCTGCATATCGTTCACGCAAGAAGACATGCAGGTTAAACATGAACATGACCGACCACTGTACTACACAGGGTATATCGGATCCTCCGAAATCAGTCATGTTCAAGTTGACCCGGGCTCGGCGCTTAGCATCATGCCTTACAGGGTCATGCAGGTCTTAGGGATTCCTATGCATCGACTGCACATCACCCAGACTACTATCTTCGGGTTCAATGCAAATAGCACCCGACCTCTGGGAAAGATCAAACTCAGATGTCAGATCGGAGATCTTAAGTCTGAAGTAGCATGCTACATCATAGATGCGGACACGTCCTACAATCTTTTGCTAGGACGACCATGGATACCACCCGACCCCTGGGAAAGATCAAACTCAGATGTCAGATCGGAGATCTTAAGTCTGAAGTAGCATGCTACATCATAGATGCGGACACGTCCTACAATCTTTTGCTGGGACGACCATGGATACATGCAAACCGCATTGTCCCATCTACTTTGCATCAGGTTATGAAGTACGCCAATGACGAGGGCGAAGTCAGAACCTTGATTGCAGAAAAATACCCCTTCCGAGGGGTGGAAAACTTCCATACCGACTCTGTCTTTTACTTGGAATCCCAAGAGAAAGAAGATGTAGACAGCGGTAATGAAGCTGACATCGAACCAGATCCCGATGAAGATTGTCCTTGGGAGTTAAACTTTGATGTAATGGGTCAGGGTGAAAGTAATAATGATGTACCGAGCGAGGGCGAGTGGTTCATTAATGAAGATTCCATTTTAGCGTACTTGTCTGATGTCTCTCTTAAAAATAAACAAATAGAGAATGATTCTAGTACAGGTACCAACCCATGGCACGTACTGTGCACAGAGGCGTCGCTCACCTTGCCAATCCAGTCATCCTTCACTTCGGATGAAGAAGTGGAGGACGCACAGAAGGCTTTCTTCAAAGTCCCATCCAAAAGGAGAGGGCAGAAGCCGATCTGTTTTGGTAAAGTCAAACCCGAACAACTCAAACGAGCAAGTTCAGAGGAAGACGACGGAGTTCCCCAATTCCATTACCATGAACCCAATTCTAAATACTTAATGAAACGAATGGGGTATAATTTTAATGAGAAACAGGGCCTGAACTTCGGGAAGGGAAGACGAACACCGATCCGGATGTCTCTCACTCCTGAAGGAAAACCTCCGGATTATTATCAAAAAACCGAAAGGGGCGTGGGTTACGTCACACCTCCCCCCGTCTCGGAAAACGAAATCAGTAATTACTTACGTCATGACCAGTCATCTGGAATATCGTCATACGAGTCCGACGTCAGTATTGGACCCTTCTTTAAAAACTTGACTGTGAACATGGTTTCAACAAGTCATCCAGACGAAGACGCAGGGGGTGACGAGGAATTATTGGAATCGACTGATGATCCTTGGATCAAGCGTCTCAATATCCTGTGGGATATGCGTTTCGAACAACGTGAACCACCCACTGAAGATAAAGTGATCCAAGTCAACATGGGAGATGAGTCTGACCCCAAGCCCATCTTTATAGCCGAAGACCTATCATCCACCGAGAAGGAAGACCTTATATCTCTCATCCGAGAATATATAGATGTCTTCGCTTGGAACTATGAAGATATGCCTGGCCTTGATCCGAAGGTTGCCGTGCACCGTCTCAACATTGATCCGGACGCAAAACCCGTTAAACAACAACAACGTAGGTTTCGTCCAGAGATCATGGAATCAATCGAGTCAGAAGTTAAAAAGCTTATAGACTCAGGTTTTGTGAGGGAAGAACAACACCCAGATTGGGTAGCCAACATTGTTCCAGTTCCCAAGAAGAATGGTAAAGTCCGGATATGCATCGATTTCCGCGATCTTAATGCCGCCTGTCCAAAGGACGAATTCCCACTTCCTATCACGGATGTTATGATCGACAACACCTGCGGGTATGAACGGATGTCTTTCATGGACGGATTCTCTGGGTACAATCAGATCAAGATGCACCCGGACGACGAGAAGCAGAAGACGAAAAGCATACTGCTTTTAGAACACCACTGGGGGTGTATTGCTACACAGTGATGCCCTTCGGCCTGAAGAATGCAGGTGCAACTTATCAGCGTGCAATGAACACGATCTTTCACGAACACCTCCGAAAGAAGATCGAGTGCTACGTTGATGACATAGCGGTAAAGAGCCAATGCAAAGACGATCATCTTGCAGATCTGAAGACAATGTTCGAAATCATGTGAGCACATCAGCTGAAGATGAATCCGACAAAATCATTTCTCGGAGTTTCAAGTGGAAAATTCCTGGGATTTATTGTCACATCCAAAGGAATCTCTCTTGACCCGAAAAAAGTGCGTGCCATCAATCTCAAAGAGCTCAGAGGTTTGCAGGGCAGACTGGCCTACATTCGAAGATTCATCTCAAATCTTTCAGGGCGTTGCCAACCTTTCTCTAAGCTCATGAAGAAAGGAGTATCTTTTGTTTGGGATGGAGAGTGCCAAAAAGCATTCGAGGAGATTAAAAGATATCTCACTCAACCGCCAGTTCTCGTGGCCCCGATATCAGGAAAACCATTCCTGTTATATGTGAGAGCCATGGACCATTCTCTTGGAGCTTTGTTGGCCTAGAACAACGATCAAGGGCAAGAGCAAGCCATTTACTACCTGAGCAGGACTATGATGGGAGCCGAACATCGGTACAATCCGGTTGAAAAAGAATGTCTCGCTTTGGTATTCGCAATTCAAAAGATGCGACATTACCTAGTTGGACAGACAATTCATGTTATCTCCAAGGTGAATCCCTTGAGAGTTCTGATGACAAAACCGTCATCTCTAAACTGCCGACTCGCCAAATGGGCCATTCTCTTGTCGCAATACGACATGCAGTTCATGCCTCAAAAGGCGTTCAAGGGTCAAGCACTGGCAGAATTCTTAGCCGATCATCCAGTGTCGGGAACATCTAAGTTGTATGAGGAATTACCTGACGAGGTTGCTGAAGCTTGCGCTACCCGAGAAGCTACACAAGTGTGGAAGTTATTCTTCGACGGTGCATCCAGAGAAAATCCTCATGGAGCAATCACCGCAGGAGTAGGAGTAGTATTAATCTCTCCGAACGGCCACGTAATCCCAAGGGGATTCTCTTTAATCGAACCTTGCACCAACAACGTAGCCGAGTATAACGCTCTGCTATTAGGCATGCAATTTGCTGAAGAACTTGGTATTCAGCATCTTGAAGCTTACGGTGACTCTCAGCTCATCGTTAATCAAGTCCGAGGAGAATATGAAGCACGTCATGAGGATTTGATCCCGTATTACTTTGCAGTGCTAGAGCAGGCTCAAAAGTTCGAGGGCTTCTTTATCGAATACGTGCCACGAGCTCAGAATGCTTACGCGGATGCTCTAGCCTCCTTGGCAACCTCATTAGCGTTACCACCAAAGACTGAAACAACGATTCCAGTCGCGGGACGGAAGCTATACTTTTCCAAGATTCCTACAGAGAAAAACTCAGACGAGATACCGTCAGGAGAAGTCTGTACAACTTCTATGGAGTTTGAATCCAGGGATTGGCGATTCTTGTACATCGACTATGCCGTGTATGGAATTCTGCCAGAAGATCCTAAGGAAGCGGCCTCTATCAAACGAAAGGCCCTCCGATTCTATTACGACACAGTCTCTCAAGTCCTGTATCGTAAATCGCATGATGGAGTTTTGCTTCGATGTCTCTCCCGGAAGGAAGCAAAAGAGGCCCTCAAGGAAGCTCACGGTGGAATGTGCGGAGCTCATCAGCCCGGAGCTAAGTTAGGAGATCGCCTCCGACGCATCGGCTATTATTGGCCGAAGATGTTTTCAGACGCGGTGGACTATGCTAAACATTGTCACGCGTGTCAAATTCATGGGGATTTCATCCACCAAGCACCAGGAAACTTACACCCCACATCGGCGACTTGGCCATTCGAAATGTGGGGTATGGATATCGTCGGACCGATTTCCCCTCCGACATCCAAGGGACACCGGTTCATTCTAGCCATAACCGACTATTTCTCCAAATGGGCGAAGGCTATCCCGTTGAAAGAAGTTAAGACTTCAAACGTAATCAAGTTCATTAAGCATCACGTTGTCTACCGTTTTGGAGTCCCGAGGCGAATAGTTCACGACAATGGGACACAATTCGTCAGCCTTGGGTTTCAGAGATTCTGTGACAAATTTAGAATCCAAAGTGTTGCATCCACGGCATATTATCCACCAGCAAATGGTCTTGCAGAAGCCTTTAACAAAACCATAGTGAAGCTTCTCAAAAATTTTGTTTCTAAAAGCCGGCGTGATTGGGATGAAAGACTGGGTGAATGTCTTTGGGCTTACCGCACTACGATAAGGACCTCTACAAGAGCCACACCTTTTTCTTTGGTATACGGCTGCGAGGCTGTATTGCCATTGGAAATCCAGATTCCTTCTCTGAGAGTCGCTATCACAACTGGACTAATAGAAGAAGAAAAACATCAACGACGTCTGCAAGAACTCGAAGCCTTAGACGACAAGCGACTTCAAGCTCAACAACAGATCGAGTTGTATCAAGCCCGTATTTCCAAAGCCTACAACAAAAAGGTTAAGGAACGGATTTTCAAGAAAGGCGATTTAGTGTTAGCCAACAGGCGACCCATGGTGATGACATACAAGACCAAAGGGAAATTCAATCCTAAATGGGAAGGGCCCTTCGTAATAGAATCAGTCTATTCGAATGGAGCGTATCGCCTCATCAATCAAGAAGGAGACATGCTCATGATGCCAATTAATGGGAAGTTTCTTAAGAGATACTTCCCGTAAATCATGTAGCCCCCTAAACCCCAACCAAATCAGGCTGGGGGTTGCCCATTCATAGTGTAATTCTATCTTGTATTTCGTCATGTTAACACTACACCTCTGACGATTGTAATTTGATGGAATTATTCTAAATAAATAATAAAGGGAATTTCGATATCATTTGCATTATTTTCTATTGTCTTGAACCAGATTGCAGCAAAAAAAAAAGACGATAAAAAGCAAAAGTGATATCGTTTTCATTCAATGTTGTTAATCTAAACACAAAATGAAAACAATACAAAATTTCTTAATCAAGAACAGGTCAAGAGCTAAACATCAGGCTTCATTAACTTGAGGGTTTTTAGCCTAGACTTGAAGGCAGAGAGTTTCTCCCGGTGAGCCGCTCGAACTTGTCCCTCGATCTCCTTTCTGAGTTCTGCTTCAATAGGGAGGGTAGCAACAATGTCCTTACGAGTCTGCTCAGCTGCATAGAGTGTACGGCAAAATTTCGTATAAATTTGGCCACTTTTATGCTCAAGCTCTTTTCTGACATCCTCATAGTGGGCCAATTGGGCTTTCTTCTGGTCCAACTCGGCTTCTAATCGAGCGATAGTCTCTTCAATACTCAGTCCAGGATGCATCCCCTTTAGCTTTGATGTCGTCCAAACATTGGCTCAAGATGGATTTACAGTCTTCAAGAGAAGCCCCCTCAACACTGACAATATTAATAATTGTTTGCATCCAACGTTCCAGTTCATCAATTGATTTCTTCAGAGCCCTTGAGCGTGGAGGAGGAAGAGTTGGATAGATTGGATCCGTATGATCATCCTGAACAGGTGTTGGAGCAACTTCAGAAGAAGGGCCCTCTCCAGCCCTATCGTCCTCAGGAACCGAGGGGATCGATTGGGGCATTTCGTCCTCTCCGTCAGTAAAACGCTCAACGAGCGCAGATTTCATCGCATCCCCCATTAATTTGGCCCTCTTGGAATTCTTGGCCATGACAGGTATCCGCTTGCGGATTCTCCTGTCATACTCACCTTGCTCAGCAGCAGAAAGAGCCTTCTTACCCGATCTTAGAGAACGAGGTGTAGGAACGGACTCTTTTGCAGGAATCACCTCAGCTGTCTTTTCTTCGGGAGAATCATCAATTGGCTTCCCCTCTTCAATTCCCGTAGGAACCTCTTCTTCAGAAGGTTCTACGGTAGACAAGTCCTTAGGAGCTTCAACGGCTCCGATCACTTCCTGTTCACAAGATAGGTACTCTTCCATCCCTGGCAGACGAGTACTCGCAGAACCACTCCGTGAATGGTACAATTCCCGAATCTCGTTTATACATGAAGTATAAACGTCATACTCCGGAATCTGAGAAGCTTCGGCAAACCACTGGCGGAAATCCATAACAGCAGAGCAGCCGGGTGATGAATGGGGTAAAGTGAATTGCGCATGGGTTCCCCCGGCGGAGAAAAAGTACCATGCGCGAGCTCCTTCGTATAAATTCCCAATCTGAGCTAACGCCGGGTTAGGATTGCCAACATAGAGTTGGTCATATCCAAACTGTCTCGCGAACCGAGAAGGCATGTAAGGCTCGATTACGCACTTCTCCCGTGAGCGATAGACCAGGTAGCCCAACCTGATCATAAGAAGCCAGCTGAATGTACCCTCTTCCAAAGAAGACGAGCCTTCAAAAAGCAAATCCATGAAACGAGCATCCTTAACATCAGCCCCGTCAAAGTTAGGAGCACAGCAGAAAACCTGGTAATTATCCTCTCGGGATAGAAGCTGTCGAGCCCTGACTATATAAGAACTAGTCCACGTGGCCGACTCCAATCTTTGTACGAAGGGAGTATAAGCATCACCCCCTTCATGCACTCCCGTCATTAATGAAGGGCAATGCAACACGAACCAGGCCATTAAATATGTGTATGGCACTGGTACACGTGGTTGAGGAGCTTTTCCAGCTTTCTTCTTAGCGGCTTTGACTCTCGAAGCACTGAGGAGTTCTGAAGTCAACACCCTCAGGCCATTCTGAATACAGCCAACCATAGCAGTAAGGAGGCTCACAGGTCTCCCATGCGCTAGCAAAACAGCTGGGTACACTACCTCAGCTAATATTGCCTCTATCGGTCTTGACGGTACTACGCACCGCTTCAACCAAATCATGAAGAAGCCTGCAAGCAGAGCCGTGTCAGAGATAGGAACTGTGGCTTGGTAGTGAAAACTTTCAAACTCGGCACCAGCTTCAAAATCATCCTCTGCATGCTAGCTGGGTACACAACCTCAGCTAATATTGATTCTATTGGTCTTGACGGTACCACACACCGCTTCAACCAAATCATGAAGAAGCCTGCAAGCAGAGCCGTGTCAGAGATAGGAACTGTGGCTTGGTAGTGGAAACTTTCAAATTCGACACCAGCTTCGAAATCATCCTCGGCATGCTCTGCCTTATAAGTAGCACCAGGAGCCTTAATCCGAGCCTTGGCGTCCTTAAGTGAGACAACTGCGACACGGGATACGGCTACATCTTTCTGGTTTAAGTTTTGAAAGAGGTAGTCTGCCCATGTGGTATGCATAATGCCCCCTCCACGCATCCCAAAGACTTGGGCACATATGTGGAAGTGGCACATCAATTCTCAGAAAGTAGCGTAAATTTCCGGGTGCGCTACCTTCAGTAAGGAAAGCTCCTCGGTGGTGGGGATAAACTCCTCGTAGGGCGTTTTTCCAAGCGACAGCCCCGACACTGCCTGCATCTCATGAAGAGCAAAACCTAACTCTCCTGCAGGTGTGAAGAATGTCAGGGTTATATTTCTCCAACATAGCGAAGAAATTATGAAGACTCTGCACGACTCCCCGTCGCGTAGCTAACACAGGAACTGTGAGACCCGATTGAGCGAGCGAGTCCTTAAGCTCTTCAAGAACAAAGTCAACCATGCGGGTCCACCAACCTCCTTCGCCAGAACAGACCCATCCAGGGGACCTGAACGTCTGGGTAGAGAATTCACCCTGAGTTGCAAGGAATTGGCGGATAAAAATGTTCGCTGGACGTGGCATCTCCGGAACCAGCTCCTTCTTCTCAAACAAACCAGGTCTTAACCCCTTGAGTTGTCCTCCGATTTGTGTACGAGCCCGTCGACCAAATCCAAGCGACACGTTCTCCTTCTCCTTTACTATGTCGAAGGTCAAACCCCGACGGCAGCTCACATTCAAAAAGTAGGAGAGAGGGTACATCCTCTTCATGTTTGGGAGGAATAAGAAGCGATTATCAGCTCTCCACAGCAGCTTCGAATCTTCCACATATGTGAGATGGTCGTCGACTGGTATACGATCTCCAAATATGAATGCTGGTTTGGGAAACTAGTCATGACCCACAGGGGTCTCCAAGTCCAAGTCAGTTATCAAAATCCTGAGAGTAGAGCATTGAGGGAATTTGATCATTTCCGCTCTTTCCGAATCAGGAAAAGTACACAATGGAATCCTGTTCTGAAGACTGAATAATTCATTCGGGTCAGGTCCACCAATATATCCGAAATGGTGCTCTTGTGAAAGCGGCACGTTTAGGAGAAGCACTGCACAATCAAAAGCAGAAGTTAGTAGCTAGAAGCGAGCTATCGACATAAAGACATTGTCAGAAATACAAAGGCTCATGTCAAAATCTCCAACGCGAAGGTCGAGCCTCGCGTCAGAAATCTCCAACGCGAAGGTTGAACCTCGCGTCAGAAGTTTCAAAACGCGAGAGTCAACCTCGTGTTGAAAAATTTGAACGCGAGGGTCGAGACCCACATGGGATCCCAACCCCGCGTTTTCATTGAGTTAAAACGAGTCATCTTCCTCGTTATCAAGAACCCATCTAGGGTTTTCAGAGAACTTGCCAAGGAAAGTTATTCGGAGATCTCACCGAAATCAAACGAGAATTCTCGTTCTTGGAAATAGCCGAAAGTTTTGAAAGTCAAATGACTTTTGACGTGACCATTCAGGTCTATTTATAACAGCCGCCAAGCTGTTAAGATGGCACAGGATTCTAGGAATGAATCCCAACCATCTTTCAAAACGCGAAGCTCACATCCGCGTTCAAATTTCCCAAGTGCAAAGCTCAAGCCAACGTCACAAGGCCTGAGCCTCGCGTTTCAAATATTAAACGCGAGGGTCACCTCAGCGTTGCAATTCTTCTAAATGAAGAATATGCACTTGTAAGCCTACTTAACAGAGTGTTAATCAAAACCTCTGTATCTCTTCAGCAGAATTCAAATTCTCATTGGGTTAATACTGCACCCCAAAATCCACTTATCAATTCTCAAGAATAGAATGATAAGTCTCCAAAACATTGCCAATTTATTAGCTCTCCTCAGCAGAGCAATAAATAACTTGTTTTCAGTGGAGTAACAAACTTCCCCAAAATCCTACTCAAATCACAAGTATCACAATTCATCGCTCCGATGATAAAACACATAGCAGTTCTCCCCTGTGAGACGCTATAATATCCTTTCCCCACAAATGTCACGTTAAAATTACACCTCTGACAAAATCAACTTATCGATTCTAGTCAATAGAACGATAAGTCCTCAAAATTGCCCTGATCGCAATATTTCTTCTGTCACGTTAAAATTACACCTCTGACAAAATCAACTTATCGATTCTCGTCAATAGAACGATAAGTCCTCAAAATTGCCCCGATCGCAATATCTATCTTGCTAAGTTAAAACTACACCTCTAGCATTTATAGACTTCTTTTAGTGTTTAAAGCAAAACATAACACAGGAAGAATTCTACCATTCAACCCCATTGCGGGAAGAAACTACTCCTCAGCAGTTTGAAACTTTCTAGAGTTGTCTTAAATGATAATAAAGAGAGTTCTCTGCATCAGAACCATTATGGAGATCTATTCTAAGTCAGGAATACATCTCAGGCATTTCTCGTGACTTGTATTTAAAATCAAAACATGATAAATGCAAGAAATAATGAGAGACCAATATCACTTTTTATTCAAGAACTAAAAGAAAAAAAAACTTTGTTCTTGTTAAAAGAACATTACAGAAGCCAAACTCACTCACGCATTAAATCAAAAGAGATGAGTTGAGCCTTGAGTTCAGCTAGTTCCGCCTCGTGGTTAGCTCGCACCATAGCTTCAGCCTTTGCTCGGAGTTCATCCTCACTTGGTATGATGATGGCCGCCACTTCCTTCCTGGCGTCTTCTAGGGCTTGAGCTTGTGCATGATACTCTAAAGTACCAGTTGTGTTCTGGGTACTAAGGATGTTGACAATGCCTTCTTCGCGGGAGAGTTCAGCTTTCAATCGCAGGACTTCGGCTTCAGCTTCAACTAGTCTGTCCCGAAGCGAATTCATGGAAGCAGTTGAGCGTTCTAGTTCTTCTCGCTTCCTAATGTTACGCTCACGAAGCTCTGCGATCTGACGCTCTTTTTCAGCTAAGTTCCATTCCAGTGTTTCCCGGTGTATCACTTCAGCGACCTGAAGACTGGCCAAAGTGGACATAATTTGCGGCTGAAGGTCACTATGGCCCATGGTCTCGAGGCGTTGTAATTTCTCCTCCAAACGAAGGATAATCTCTGAGCAGCGTTCGAACCATTGAGTTTCGCCCACACTCCTGACCCCATTTAAGCCTGCTTCCAGCAGAGGTCAAATTCAAAGTTCCTTGACCATTCATCAGGGACTCAACTACCGTCTTCGCAAGACTGTTTAGATACACCAAGGAGATTTGAAGGAATTTAGGTGCATTAGCGAGACTGACAATTGCACCCGAAGATCCCCCTTCAGCAGCTGAGATTGATGCGTTAAGATGATGACTAGCAGGCGATCCAGGTGCCGAAGCAGCAGAGGCAATTGAAATGTTCAATTGCGAAGGACTTGAGGTCAAAGCCATCAATGCCTTCGCCTGAGATGAGCTTTGCCCAGCCTCCGTTGGGGTGAGCGAGATCTTCATCGCCGCTTTCGGTGAAGTAGCTACTACGCAAGAGTCTTGTAAGGTTTGCCCCTACAAAGGAGCCGACACCTGCACGACCGCCTGTTCCAGAGGAGAAGTCGTAGCAGTAGTTTCAGGCAACGCTACAGGTGAAACAGTCGCCGTAGGAGAGCCAGATAAATGTGGCTCTTGTGGAGAAGCCAACATTTGCGCAGGTTCTTGCTCTAAAGGAACAGCTGAAGTAGTCCCGGGAGTGGGTGAACCTGCACGAAAAAATGGTCGGAACGCAGAAAAAGCATGTGGAAGAAGTCGAAGGAAACTAGACTTACCGAAGATGTGAAAAGGAGTATAACCAGATACTTTATCGGATGGGACCTTGGGAGCATCATCATCAAAAGTAGTGACGTCATCGATGGAATCATGCTCATCGTCATCTTCACCATCACCTGACATGTTGCCAACATCAGCGTCCTCATCGCCTCTATTTCCGTCAGCTGCATCACCAGCTGGGGAGTCGTCATAATCAACTCGCTCCTCATCATCCTGAACAGCTGAAGACTACGGAAGTCTTGTACCAGCGGCTGGTCTTTTCATAAGTCCCGTCGTAGGACTAGGCATTAAATCATTGGCTTGTGACATTAATGCTGAAGGAGAAGGAGGTGGATTATCTTCAAGACCCCCTGGTTCCAATGCAGGAGACCTAGGAAGATCCATCACCGGGACAGATTCTGCATCTGCAACCATTAATTCATCTTCTTCGTCCTCAGGAGGATGATAAGAAGAAACTTCGCCCGACAGAGCTGGACCGTGAGAACGAAGTCCCGCTCTGTGTGGCAGGCCAGCCACAGATGATTCCTGTGGTTCGTCATCTTTAGCAGCCTTAATGGCCTCAGCCATCAACTTGGATTTTTGTTGGCCTTTGGGGGGAGAATCCACCAGCAGCTTTCGACGGATCTGCTTATCATACTGGCCAGCTTCATCAGCAGAAAGTTTTCTTTTCCCCGTTGCTCTTGTCACGGGAGGATCAACCACTCGTTGCTCTTCCTCTGGAACAGGCTCAGCTGTCTGTTCTTCTTCCTGTCCAATAGATTGATTCTCAATGGACAGAAATTCTTCGATCCCTTTCAAACGGGATGTCTTGGACCCCTTCCTTAAATTATACATATGCCTAATATCTTTCAGGCAATATGTATTCAAGTTGTAGTTGGGAGTCTGAGAAGCGGCGTAATACCAATTGCAGAAGCTGATGGAGGTATAGGAGTTAGCAGTTTTGTGGGGAAGCTTGAAGACGGCTTTGGTACAACCTGCTACAGAATAATATCAGGCCCTGGCTCCTTCATATAAGTTGGCTATAACTGAGAGCTGAGGACGAGGGTTCCCGACATATAACTGATCATACCCAAATTGGCGAGCAAACCTATAGGGTTGGTAAGGCTCGACGAAACAGTTGACGCCTTGCCGAAAGATCAATTAACCTGGCCTGATGGATAGAAGCCAGTAGAAAACACCCCCACTCAGCTGAGTGAATCCATTAGGACCTGCCGTATCCTGATATTCTGCTCCATAGACACCGCCCTCGAAATCAGGGAAACAGCGGTAGATATGGAAGTTGGTGTCTCGCGCAAGGATTTGGCGAATTCTAACCATGTAACCCCCCACCCATTTCGCAGACTCTAGTCGCTGCACAAATGGGATGAATGAATCTCCCCGGGGAGAGGCTGCACTCATCAAAGGAGGACAGTGAAGCACGTACCAAGCCATCAAATAGGCATATGGCATTGGTACCCTGGGATTGGGAGTTTTGAAAGTCCTGTGACCCTCAGACTCCACCTCTGTAACACCTACAAAGTCAGAGGCCAACTCCCGCAGTCCATACTGTAAGCAACCCACCATGGCGCTAAGGAGGATCACAGGTCTCCCATGTGCTAAGAGAACAGCTGGGTAGACCACCTCAATAGCAAGGGCATCGATCGGCCTGGTAGGAACAACGCAACGCTTGAGCCATAGCATCAAGAATCCAGCCAGCAACGCCGCGTCGGAAATTGGAATCAGAACTTGATAATGGAAGCTTTCAAACTCTGTATGAGCCGGGAAAACATCCTCCTTGGCCTCATTGGTGTAATGGGAGGTAGCGTCGTCAATACGAGCCTGAACCTCTTCCAAAGTACTGACAGGCAATCGGGTCACAGAGCCTCCTTTGATGGTCAAGTTCCGGAATAAATATTCCGCCCAAGACACTTGTTTGATGCCGCTTCCGCGAGTCCCCGTCAGCTGCATGCAGATATGGAAGTGACACATCACTTCCCAGAGAGTGGCGTAAATTTCTGGGCTGGTCTTCTTCAAAAGCTTAAGTTCCGCAGATCCCGGAACAAACTCTTCATAGGGTAAATCCCCGAGAATAAGACCTAAGACTTTGTGCATCTCGTGAAGAGCGAAGCCTAACTCCCCCACAGGGGTGAAGAAAGTGCAAGTCTCGGGACTATACTTCTCCAATATAGAGAAGAAGTGAAAGTGGCTCTGAATAATCCCAAACTTAGTAGCCCGCACTGGAACCAGTAATCCAGCTTGGGTAAGAGGGGTTTCCAATTCCTCCATACCTGTCACTGGAGAATGAACCCAACCAGGAACTCTAAATCCTTGTGCGGGAAATTCTCCTTTCTTTTCCAAAAATCTCTTAACAAAGGTCTTCGCCGGGCTGGGTGCTTCGCCAAGAGGATACTCCTTAGCAAATAAACTCAGCCGCAAAGCTGTCATCTGCCGGTTATAACCAACTGTGCGGACCTCGTAAAAAGTCAAAGTCCCGAGAGCAACCCCATCTTGATCCTTAACCAGGGGCCAATCCATATGCCTTGGGACAGAAGCACACTGGAAATAAGATATGGGGAACATCCTCTCCATATTGGGCAAGAAAAGGTTGCGGTCCCCAACTTTCCGCAACCACTTATAGTCCCCATCATAAGCAGTGCTTGCGTCGAAGTCAACAAAGTCCCCGAAAAGATATCCAGGTTTGACTATTGGCTTACGGCTTGGGCTTTCAAGTCGGGCGTCCGTAACCAATGTCCTAAGAGTGTCGGAAGAAGCTTGGGTAATTATTTCTACGCGACTCTTCTCCCTAATTCGGAAAACTGGGAGTTCTTGGCGTGAGCTGAAGGCCATGTTCATGTCCGCACCACCTTCATGCCCGAAATGGTGGCGAAAAAGAAGGGGTTCGTTGGTATGACGCACTGCAAAAAGAGGAAAAGAGTTAGACAACTCGAAATCAAAGCTCAGACGCGAAGGTTGAACCTCGCGTCAAACAAGTTCAGACGCGAAGGTCGAACCTCGCGTCAAACAAGCTCAGACGCGAAGGTTGAGTCTCGCGTCAAACAAGCTCAGACGCGAAGGGCGAACCCCGCGTCAGACAATCTCAGACGCGAAGGTCCAACCCCACGTCAGAAAGTTCAGACGCGTAGGTTGACCCTCGCGTCAAAAATCTCAGACGCGCAGGTCGACCCCCGCGTCAAGAAAGATGAAACGACGGAGTCAAGCCCCGTGTTATTGAAACGAGTTTCCTCGTTGATCTCAAGATCAGAACTTGCCGAAGCAAGTTTAATGACCACGGAGGTCGTACTCACCACCAATCAAAGGAAGTTCGGGCGGCACATTCGCCTGAGCAGCAGCGCCGCCGGCCGGCGCTGACGGTGCCGATCCTTGAGCCGTAGCGGCATCAGATTTGGTAGGACGAGAGACCAATTTCTTGGGTGCCATAAGGTTTCGTCGGATGAGATGTGCAGTTTTCGCCGGAGATAAGAACGAAAATTTTTCGTTAAGGTTTCAAGAAGAGTCGAAAGACTCTTGATTTGACCCCTAGCGATCTATTTATAGACAGCTATGAGCTGTCAAATCGTAACGGACGGGATTCGAGGCCATCAGCCCGCCCAAACTCGACCCTCGCGTTCGAGTTGGTTGAGCTTCCAAACGCGATGGCTCACGTTCGCGTTCAAAATTCTCAACGCTGGGCTTACCCACGCGTTCCAATCCCCAAAGGCAGAAATTACCTCTGTGTTTGGACCGCTATGTTAGCAACTTATTGACTACCAAGGCTACGACACGGCTCCTGATAACTAACAGAAGAGCTAACAGCAATCATCAAGGCGAATAAAGCCGGGAAGAAACAAACGACTCCACTGGGGAGTCTATTGGAGGAGTACAGATAGATCACAATCAACAACGGCGAAACCATCTGGCCCAATCAGACGGAGGGAGCAATCAATCCACTAAATCTTGGATCCAAAGTATTCCGAAAATTCGTCCCAGTCAACCGTGAACTTTCGAAAACTTTGGAGGGGGTTCTGTAGGCTGTCACTAATATTATATTAACAACTATTAGAGATGCTGATGAGTAGTGAGATGATTTCAGAAATAAAAGGCTAGACTTAGTTGGTGAGTTGCTTGGTAGAGAGCTGCGGGTAAATATTCATCTTTGAGACACTATGGATGTTGATTCCCGTCTAGCTCCTACAACGAAAGCTACAATCAAATAGCTTTCGCGCCGATAATCAAAACATACAATCAGATAGTTGTTTGGTAGAGAGCTGTGGGCAAATATTCATCTTTAAAACACTATGGATGTTAAACGTGAGCGACCCTCGCGTTCAATGGTGTTCAACCAACAGCGACCCTCGCGTCACCAAGCCACAAACCAAACGTGAGCGACCCTCGCGTTCAATGGTGTTCAACCAACAGCGACCCTCGCGTCGACAATGCACAAGCCAAACGCGAGCGACCCTCGCGTTCAATGATGTTCAGCCAACACCCAACCTCGCGTCTCAATCCTAAGAAGCGAAGTTGGGTGCTGAACGCCAGATTGGGCGTTTGACTTGTTCAAACATAAGTCGAACGGTTCCAAAACCGTTTATCCCACGTTCTGAGGGGTTTTTACCCACGTAGGAACTGATATAGGGGTCAGGTACAACCTCTTATCCCCCTATAAAAGCTCAACAAACTCAACTGAGTTGGAGGCTGGCGGCTGGCTCTTTGGGCGGCTGGCTCTTTGAAAACAGAAGATTCAGCAAGGATCAAAACCACTCGGGTTTGGAGATTTGGCAGCAGCGAAATCCTTAAAGATAGGATTTTTGAATCAATCTCAGAAGATCAAATCTGAGGGGATTCGTCAGCAACAGAATGACAGCTTGATCATTAACCGAATTTTCGGTTCCAACAACTCTACTCACAGAGTTCAAACTCGTTCAGAGTTCTTAAAAACTCATTCAGAGTTAAACACCAAACTTTCCATAGAAGTTCATTGTTCCCACGAGAGAGAGACAGTCGGATCGTCAACGGAGAGCAAATTCAACGCGAGCAATTGAAGGAGGCATTCCATCGCTACCGAGAAGAACCCAGTTTTAAACAAAGGGGAAAACCAAATTCGTTTTCCTCTCTTTTGTAATCAAGTTGTAATCGAGATCAAAGGAATCAAAGTCAAATCTTCTTTATTCTCTTCTTTGTAATTTTCCAACAAACAGTGACCTCATCAATATACGACTCGTAGAGTGAAAATCTGAAAGTACATTGATTGATCACACTCAGCCCTGACTCCTTCTGAATACTAAAGGATAGGGCTTCGGATGCTTAACCGTCTTCAGACCTAGCTTTTGAACTAAGGCTTCGGATATCAAATTCTTCTGGCTCCCTGGATCAACGTAGCATCAACCAAGCTAGTCTTTACCTGCAACTTAAGAACAAAGGGTTGTTCTCTGGGGTATTCGTCTTCCTTTGCGGCCTACTTTCTTACCATAAGGTTGAGACTGCTATTGGGCTCTGTCATCCTAGGGACTTCCTTCGGGCCTTGTACTATCACATATGCATTTTTCTCCTCCTCCTTCAACCCCTTCGGTTTCAGATGAGGATGTTTCTCCAATCATCGATCAGCTATGTGCATTGTCTGCTTGCAGTGACTACAGGTCAATCCGGCCTTCTCTGGGTCGGCCTTCTTCCTTTCCTCCTTATGTGAGGAGCCACTAGACTTTCCTCCCGCTTTTTTGACACCCCCATTTGTCTCGTTACCTTTCTTCTGCTTGCCGTCAATGGCAATAGCCTTCACGCTCGCCTCTGTAATCGACTCAACTGTGAACTGTTTCATCTCTTTTTAGATATATTCGTTCAGACCCACCATATACTTCATGAAAATAGAGTACTCCTCCGTCGTGATGTTAAGGACTATCGCCTGCTGCTGAAACTCCGTAGTGTATACTTGAACAGTCTGATTGAACCTTTGGTGCAAGCCATACCACTTATACCAACACTCTTCAATGAATCCCACCGGGTAGAACTGCTTCATCAGTAGCTCCTTGAACTTATTCCACGATACCGCTTTCTTCTCCTGCTTGCAGTAGGATTTCCACCACGTTAATGCGTGTCCGAATAGCTTCAATGTCGTGAAAACAATCTTCTCCTTTGACGAATAGCCATAAAATATGAAATATGTCTCCAGCTCGATTCAATCATCAAGCCTCTCGACATCAACACTCCCATCATAAACATGAATCTCTACTCTGAAATCAATCTTTAGATTTTGGTAAGGAATCTTACTCCCTTGATGTGGAGCAGTCTTGACGATCTCAACCTCCTCATCAGAATCTGAACTTTCACTCTCTCCACCAGACTCTTCGGGTTTCTTCTTGGACTTCAAAGAATATTTGCCCTTTTTTTCCTCCATGGATGAGATCGACGAGTTGTGTGAGAGTCGACTCGATTGTTTCGATCTGTTTCTCCAACGCATCAAGCCTTGTTGAATTGTCACTTTCTGTCATCTTCTTCTTCCTTGATTTCTGGACTTCTTCTAAAGAGACAAGAATCTCGCCTAGCTTCTTGTATGGTGATCGAGTAAGGACCATACACAGGATTGCCCCTTCACAGGATCTGATTTGCTCTGATATCAACTTGATACGAGTTGTCGTGCGAGCACCTTTGATCGCGGAATTATCAAAGATGGGGTTAAGAAGAAAACAGTAAAGTCACACAAAATAGTTCAATTGGCGAAGGAAAATACATTTTTTAGATTATGAAGAATTTAAAAGATTACAAAATCTCTTCCTCACAATCTCACTAGAATAAAGAACAACCTCTCTATTCTCTTTTTAATCTAATCTGATGTTTAGAAACTCTAAACAATCCCTATTTATATGTCAAACAACACG
This sequence comes from Asparagus officinalis, assembly GCF_001876935.1. Classification (NCBI taxonomy): domain Eukaryota; kingdom Viridiplantae; phylum Streptophyta; class Magnoliopsida; order Asparagales; family Asparagaceae; genus Asparagus; species Asparagus officinalis. Next base: position 56,544,883 of record NC_033801.1, read on the forward strand.
GATGGAAAAATCATAAATAACCAAGACCAACTCAACTTGGAATACGCGTCAAACAAGAGTCGAGACTCGCCAAGGAAGCCCCGTCAGTCGACAGGCATGCCTCTGTCGGTCGACCATCCAGAGACAGGGTTTTGAGACCCTGTAATTGTGCACGTTTGCGGTCGACCGACATTGGTCGGTCGGTCAACCGATATGGCCTCGTCGGTCGATCGGTGTCAACCAATCGGTCGACTGACCAGAGTCTGTTCTGTCATTTCCTGATTTCTTCTGTTTTCCTACTTTTGACTTATTTTTCCGCCACTAACGGATCCATCCACACATCTATTCTCACACTACCATGAGAATCATCTATCCTCAAGCTCTCATGAGGATCGCTAAGCTCCCGAAGCAGAGAGAAGATACACTTGTATCACTAATTAGGTCACATCTAATCAAATTAAATAACCAAGATGCGTGATCTAATTAAAGAACCATAATCATGATCATATCAAAAACCTCAATTGATCTCTATCAAAAAATAAATTTATTTTTCATCGGTAAATAGTAACTCGAGAAAGTGAACAGTAACACTATGAACAATTATTGCATCTGTGAATAGTAACTGAACCCTAGTTTTGATCTTAATCAAAATTTTAATTTAATCCAGTCAAATAATTATAACCCGTGAACAACAAGACCATAGTTTAAACTAATCAAACTTTTAATTTAATCTAATTAATTTCAATTTAACAAATTAAACTGAGATGAATAGTAACCCTGATATGAACAGTAACCTTCATGAATAGTAACCCGCTTTTACTAAATAAAGATTTTAGTTTAATCTTATTAAACGATAAAAACCCCCATAAGATCAAAACATATTGTTCAATAATGTAATATAATTAAATATTATGAAAATTATGATCAAACCATAATAATTTAATAAATTAATCTAATTAAATTAGAAAGACCGGATTCGTAACCCGCTCTGATACAATCTGTTGCAAATATAACATACAACGCATCGGAAATAGCATATCATGAAGATTAATCAAAATTAATTAAAATTAGAAATATACCTAAAACACTTTTCGAATTTCTACGATAATCTGTCCCGAGATCAATCCAAAATAGCTTTTCCAAGAGAAAAAGCCTCCAATTGAAATCCACCCTTCACCGAAGATGAGCAATACTGAGAGATAGGTTCTCAAATTTCTATTTCTATTCTATTCTTCATATTATCTTCACAATATTTTCTGTATCTTCATAAGGCTACATATGAACTCTATATATAGGATTAGACTAGTCTTAAAGATTTTAATTTTAAACAATTCATAATTGTTCAAAACTCTATCTATAACAATTAAAAATAGAATAGATATGCTCAAAAACTTTATCCATAATAATTAATGATAGAAATAGAATTGCATTGCATGTATACCTCTTCTAATGACATTAGTGAGACCAATTGGGAATTCATAATTATCTAGAACTCTATCCATAACAATTAAGGATAGAATAGATTTGTTCAAAAACTTTATCCATAACAATTAAGGATAGAAACAGTATTCAAAAACTTTATCCATAATAATTAAGGATAGAAATAGAATTGCATTGCATGTATACCTCTTCTAATGACATTAGTGAGACCAATTGGGTCCCATATCGAGAACTTTTCAATTATTAATCAAATTAATAATTTTAATTTGACAATCAAATCCCTATCCTACTAACTATTCATCAAAGCTCTTCCAATAATATTATATTAATTATTAATAAATAATATCTTACATTCAGTCCCCTCCAATATTATTTATTATATACAACTCTTTTAAGCAGGACAACTCACCTGTTAGATCATGCCTAAATTATAATTCCCATGAACATAAATAAAAATTATTTTGAAACATCAAAATATTTTATTTTTTATAAGAAAGTAAATTTTTTTTAAAAATTCAAAACCACATGCCGGTAGGAATTTAATAATTTTATGGGAATGTATAATAAATTAACTCATCATAATGAGTATACTGGATCCTATTTAAATATTCATCATTTCACTAAATAAAATTTAGCAACCCAACATTTTAGGTTGTGTAGCGCTTGCTAAACAAGCTTAACCATCACATCAAAGTATACTAAATTATCAAATCGAAAATGATAATATTATCAAGTCAAATGGATCATGTAACAATCTGAAATCTCCATCTCCTAGGTGACTCGTCCTTGAGAATCCAAATACGGTCTAGTGCTACACATATACACCCGGAGAATCCTCATTCTCGGTGGTTGAGACACACCATCACATCTCACATATCGGTGTCATGCATAATAACATGCTATAACAAAGTTATCATTTACTAGTTATAGATTAAGTACAAATTTAAGAAAATTTTAAGTTAGATCATATCTCCAAGTAAATGATAATCACAGTGCATGATCTGACAAAATAACTTCTACGGATATATAACAATTATATAAATAATACCTAAATTATATGTGCAATAATTAGATTTATTAACATTAAAATATTATTACATAATTTGTATTGGATGTTCGTGCATATTATTATTACTATTCCAGCACCCTCGTGATGCATTTAACTAGAAACGGGTTCTCCTGCGATTCTGAGGTGTTCACGGCACTTAAGAGATCGGTATCAACATCGACAGGTAAGGATCGATATCAGTAGAAATAGACTATGCTCTAGACTGCAGTCCCTCCTCCTCCAACAACAAGAGCTTCTCTAAAAAGGTTTAAGCGTACGAAACGACCACATCTGATTCAGCCTTCGACAAACCTATTACATTTGGCAACAAATGAGCCGCCTCGCGCTTAGGAATCTTCTCCCAAAAGACCGTCAGAAACTTGATGGCGCCCGCCTTGAGCACCGGGTATGCTTTCACGTCCGGTCCCTGAAGGCTCCCGAACAATATTCACATTAGCAAAGAAACTGTCCAAATCCAAATCAGCCAGTTGATCCCTACGGGAGACCACGAGATATTTTGCACAGTCCAAATCGACGGAGTTCGTACTAAACAGTTCCTCGTCCTCATCCCCCCAGCCTCAAATTCGGGAACGCAATGCCAATACATTGTGATACGCACTAGCACTCACCGTCGTCAAGAACTTGGATCTCTGCAATAGTCAATTCATACCTCCTCAGTACTTCTCCATGTAAAGCTGCAAGTTACTACAAAGCGCCACCCTCAGCGAGTCCACATTCGCCACCCACTCCTTCACATGATCTTCGAAGAACTCGGACAATAACTCTGTTGGGCGCAGAGTCACGCCTTCACATCGCGGAAGCGATATAACCCGAGAGAAAGCTCTAGCTTTTATTTTCACAAAAACTCAAGCCAACCTCTATATTCCCATTTCACAAAGGAAGCAAGAATAGAAGGTGAAATATCTCAACAAAATGAAATATACACTCTTCCTCTCATCAGTTCTAAGACTGAATTGTCGAGGGAACCTATAAGCAATAGCCAACACCTAGAAAACAGTAAATACACGAGATTTACGTGGTTCGGCAAACTTGCCTACGTCTACGGGGAAAAGGGAGGGGAGATTCCACTACGAAGGAGAACACCGACGACTTGTATAACCCACAAGCTCGTCCCAAAGATAAAACTATGATTTTTACCCAAAATAAATTGACCTCTCTCTTGTAAAATCCCTCCAAGCTCTCTCTTTTTCCCTCCTCAAGATCTTAGATCTAAGCCTCCTAAAAACTCCTTAAAACAGCAACTAAAACCCTCTGTTTTTTCTCCTTAACAGCCAGCTAAAATCCCACTGTTTTTCTCCCTACCGAAACCCTAGAAGAAGGGGTATTTATAGGAGAGGAATCAGATCTTTGTCTACTCGGGTGTGGCCCAATCACGCTGCACATGTATAGCAATACATGTATCTCGGGTGGGCACTGGGCCCACTGCACATGTTCGCCATTCACAAACTCAATCGAGTTCAGCGAGTAGAAAATCTCACAGCAGAGACGCTGGGACTCGAACAGCGGAGATTCGTGATCGCCGGAATCAATCAGGGTTTGTCATCTTGAGGAAAACTTCTAGATGCGGAGGTGCAAATCTGTCAATATTCCAACACTTGAGATCGAGAAGAGGAGCCTGGGTACCCAGCAAATGGCGAAACTGTGAACGGGATGGAATTCGCGAAGGCGAGGACGCCGTTGATGGGGGAGCAGTTGTTAGAAGATAATTTATAATTCTAGAAAACTCTAGGATATTTGTAAAAAGCATGTAAACTAGAAATGTCTAGAATAATCTAGGAACTAGATATATTAAGCATGGATGTATTTAGAAAATAGAATTATATAGAATTCTCTAGAAACTTGATGTATCATGAAAAATCTAAGCATTCTAGAGAATTTCTTGTGAGCCTATAAATAGGCCTTGAATGTAAGTTTTATAATCAAGCCATAAGCAATTCTTACAAAGATATTTCAAGTTCTTAGCATCTCCTCATTTTCCCTTCTACTTCCTCCATTCTCAATCCTACAAAAACCAAAATCAATTACTCATCTAGCTTCCGTAACTCCAACAGTAGTCGGTAGCGGAGTAGAGAGCGGCGGCCAGAGCCAAGGTCGAAGTCCAACCTGCGAGGCTTAAATATATTGGGTTTCAAGAAACAGGGTTGGTCGGAATTGAAACAAGCTCCGACCCTTTTAACTCAGCGGGGCTTGGGCCGCTAGGAAAATCGGTGATGAGTTACGCTACCCTGCTAGGCATCGCTACTTCAAAAATATATAACATGCTGATATTTTAGGTAAAGTTGGGTTTTTTTTTAATTAAAAAAAATCTCCCTGCTTTTTAAGAAATTATATAACATGTTGAAATTTTAGGTAAAGTTGGTTTTTGAATTTTTTTTTTTTTTAAATCTCCCTGCTATTTTAGAAATTATGTCACTTTGCTACCTTTCTTCCTAACATTTCATTCTCAATAGAGCTCAGGAAATCCTATAAGATCCTTAAGTATGGCTCCTATTTAAGACCAGTCACATGTCACGAATGGTTTTGAGCCTTTTGATGGAAAATGTACACGTGTGTAGAGGCTCGATGGAACGTTACTCATTGATACTAGAGATAAAGTTGGTTACTTATTCAATGCCCACATATTTGTAACACATCATTTATTATTCTGGCCTTTAATATTCTGACCATTCAATTGTAATGAAACAGTAAAATAGATTTGAGGGTCTTATCTAAGACAACTAAATTTGAAGATAGAAACCGTGGATGTAGCCTGAAGTCAACGTTGTTAGAATAGAAACCTCGACGTTACTAAAGAAAAATTAAAGCTTAAAATCCAAAGGAAAAAGAAAAAGAAAAAGAAAAAGAAAAGAGCGTGACAAATAAACAGGCACGCGTCTTGCGCTCGTTAAGTGTATGCTGCCGACCTTGGATACGGACTTAACCTCTTAACTTCCACCACCTCATACATTACGTTACACCGGTTTTTTTGACACGCTATACGTTGAAATCTTCAACCTTTCGTTGTTCCTTTTGAACCTTACAAAAATATATATACTTCTGACTCCCTATTTTGAAATCTTCAAATAATGTGTGATTCAAAATAGAAACAAAATCCCAAGTGGATACACTTTTGATGATCTTGATCCTGAAGAGATAATAACAAGTGTAACTTTCTTCGATTGGGATCCTCTACTAATAAGGATCCTCCTAAGATCTCCTAATGAGAAGATCTTCGCCTTTGATTTATCAATCAAAGGTCAAGATCTCATTCTCTTCCTCCTCCTCACTTTTCCTCATGAGGAGATCATGACATTTGATTGATAAATCAAAGGCCAAGATCTCATGAGGAGATCTTAGGAAGGGTCCTCATTAGTAGAGGATCCCAACCCGAAGATTTCACTTGATAATGTGTTCTCTTGATAATGGTATCTAGCTCTTAATTTGTACAATATCTCAATTAAAAAAAGCTTTTACATGATTTAATGATCTTTTTTAGTTCCCCGTTCCAATATGAAATAGATCTGAAAACAGTAGATATCAGAACTTTGATAAGTGATTCTTAAACAGTTTCAAAATAAGAACAAAAATAATCCCAAGTATATTGGGATAACAGAATCCAAAAAAAAAAGGAGCAAAAAATTATCCTTTTGCCGGCAACCATCTAGAATTGATGCAAAGTATCCAGCTCATAAGAGAGCTTTCCTCTTAACTTTCCTAAAGAGAATCAGTCCAACGGCCCTCTTCACTCTTTACATATAATAATAAATAATCAATTTTTTATTTAAAAACATCCCAATCATTCATATATAAAATCGACCGTTGCCCTTCCTCTCTCTCTCTCTCTCTCTCTCTCTCTCTTCAATGGCAGCCATCTCCGAACAAGATCAAATGGGCTGCTGCGTATTCCTCCGCTTGCCGTCCTACGCAGCTCGCCATGGCTACCGAGCTCTCGCAATGGACGGCCAATTTGATCAAAGAAAATTTGTTTTCATAACCAAAAAATTTTAAGATATAATTTTCAAAAACCAAGAAAAGGAAAAATAAGAACGCTAAAAATCTTGGTTTAAAATTTAAGTTTGTTTTGGTACCCAAGAACTCTTGGTACCAAAAGATTTAGGGACATGACCCCTATCATTTAAGCTCAAAGCCCTAGGGTTATGAACCCTCTTAGGCATATATGGTGCACTAACATGGTCAAAACAATATTCATTCAAATGACCCTTCCGATTGCAATTTGTACAATGAAAGATATTCATTTGTTTTTGTGGACCATTAGCTCGTGCACGGGAATCATTTGCAAATAAAGATCTTCTTTTAAAATTATTTTGCAAATGAGAAACGTCATTAAACAAAGGTGGTCTTTTTGGAGCAAATTGCAAATTTGGAGTATTTTGCAAATCAAAACAAAATTTAGCAAGATGTCCAAACCTACCACAAACATCACATTTAAAAACATGTGGTCTACTAGAAACCACAAAGATCACATGAGTACACATGAGCATGCATATGATGAACTTTATGAGAGTGTGCATGTGTGTGTACATGTGATGAAGAAGCTACATGAGATGCACAAGAAATATTAGTCTTGGAGGATTTATGTGCATCATAGCAAAACTTAGCTAAATGGCCTTTACGGCCGCATATAGAACACTTATAAGTTTTGCTATACATGTGTGCATAATGAGTGGATGATTTTGATTTAGTCTTGGCACACATATCCATAAGCTTCTTATGGTTATTAATGCATATTTTCAAAGTTGAATCTAAAGATGAAATACTATTTTTCATAAGATTCAAATTTTCATTTTTAGGTACATATGCATTTTTAGAAGTAGAACATAAATAGTTATTTATGAAAGAAGCAGTATTATTTTGTATGTTCTTTACTTCTAACATGGCATTATCTCTTTCATGAGTTAAACTAGCAACGTTTGAAGTTAAAGAAACATGATCCAATTTTAATTTTTTATTGTTTTCTTTAAGGATCACATTTTCATTAGAAATAGTTTCAAACTTAGATGCTAACAACTCATGATCGGATTTCAAAATTTCATGCTTGCTTTGTAAATTAATGAAATCATTTTGCAATTTGTTAAAGGCATGTAATAATTTTTCACTAGCACAAGCAAGTTCATCATTAGGTAAATCATTTATGGTTTCGAACTCGCAAACCTCACTAGGGCTATCGCCTAGTGGCCGTGTGCATGATGAAGCTCCAATATTACTTGAGGAAGAATCCGCCGGAATCCTTTGGATCTCCTCCAAGTTACCATGATGTGCTTCTATGAATGTCCACAATTTGTAAGCACTATCAAAGGAAACAAGCTTGTTAGAAATAGAGGAATCAAGTGCATTATGCATATATTCTAACACAATCTTGTTCATGGTAAACAATCTTTTGTCATTTTTACTCCACTTGGATTTTTCCATAGTGGGTACAATATAAGCATTATCAATAATTTCCCATAAATCAAAATGTTTAGATCTAACAAATAGTTTAAATCTAACACACCATTGGGCATAGGGGAAATTGTCTAATCTAGGAGCAACACTAGAATCATAGCCTAAACAAGATGCATCATTCATATTCATAATTTGTAAAAATATGCAAGCAAGATGCAAATGCAATCAAAACAAGATTAGCACAAAAAGATAACTTGGATCTTTAACTCAAGGCGATTAGACCTTAAATCAAAGAGCACCAAGCTCTGATACCAATTGTTAGACCCTAGAGGGGGGGTGATTAGGGTCTTATGCTAATCTAATCCGATTAAATGCCAATTAAAAATAATTAACAACTATATTCTTGCAAGATAGGTATACAATCTATTATGGGCAAGAATATGCAATATACACAAAGTGATATATCCTATATGATGAAATATATATGAGTATATGAGCAAGGATATATAAACTAACACAAGGGTAAAATAAACAATCTACACAAGTGATAGGGTAATATGATGAGCAATACACAAAGGCGATATAAGATATGAAAACAAGAAAGAGAACGCCAATGCAATCACAAATAAAACGATATGATCACGGAGTTTGGTCTAACCACTTGACCTACGTCTCCGCTCCTCACCTCGAGGAGATCTCCACTATCACAACCGGGTTTTCTACGTTCACCCGAACAACGTTTACACCTCACAATACAATCACTATGTAATCACACCTCACACACTAAGTGTTGGTCCTAGCCCGTGTCCTCCTCCTCAAGTGCTCGGTTACAACCTCTCCCTAGGCACGTCAACCGACGCCACTCCTCTTGGATTCGACCCCGTCTCTCACCACACACTTCTCTCGGTGTACAAGTGTATTACAAGTGAATCCTCACAATAAGCACAATATAAATCAAATGATTTGTTCTCTAAACAAGGTGAGAACTCAATTAAGCACAACTCTAAGTCACTAATCTCACAACCCAAAATTATACTATGAATGTAAATACAATAAGCTCAAAAGGTTGTGTGTGAACAAAGAGTATCAATAAAACAATTAAACTCAATATATAAATCTAGCTTATGGAAATTAAGATCAAAACAATAAATAGCTAGAATTGAGTTTAAGGAAAACTTCTCTATAGATCAAGAGTGAGAGAGAGATGAGTTGAATGCCCAAACACCAAAGGATGATCTCCTCTTTGCTCTTGTGAAATTTGCTTCACAAACTAAACTCAAACAAACTCTTAAACTCTTTTAAACAAAACTTAAACCCTTGATTAAAAACTTTCTTAAACTTGTTTTAAAACTCTCTTAGATGGCTTGAAAGAAAACAGCAATAGGGTATTTATACCCACTCCAAATTGCAAATTTGGAGTATTTTGCAAATCAAAACAAAATTTAGCAAGATGTCCAAACCTACCACAAACATCACATTTAAAAACATGTGGTCTACTAGAAGCATTTGGCAAATGAGATTTAATTTTCAAATCAAAACAATATTTGGCCAAATGACCAAGACGACCACAATGATCACATCTATACACATGAGCATGCTTATGATGAATAATGGGTGCATGTGTGTGTACATGTGATGAAGAAGCTACATGAGATGCACAAGAATGATTAATATTCTTATGTTTTTGTGCATCATAACAAAACTTAGCTAAATGACCTTGACGGCCGCATATAGAACACTTATAAGTTTTGCTATACATGTGTGCATAATGAGTGGATGATTTTGATTTAGTCTTGGCACACATATCCATAAGCTTCTTATGGTTATTAATGCATATTTTCAAAGTTGAATCTAAAGATGAAATATAATTTGACCTCATTGTCTGAAAGAACCGCGTACAGAGGCTATTGATAAAAATAACTTATTGATGGGTTGCATGTTACTTTCTTGATCGGTTCGTCTAGCCTGATGCCCCGCTGCTGAGCTAAATCAGACGCCACTCCAGCCTTGCTTTTACCACTCAACATAATTGAAGTTGGGTTCTATCGGCTATTATTAAGGAGAAATAATGGAAAATGATAATTGTGATGTAGGTTTTATATTGCTCTTGTACTACCACTAACAAATATGTGGGGTCGGGAAATTATCAAGAAAAATTGTGAATCATCATGAACCCTACATTTTTGTTTGTGGGAGTGCAAAAGTAGTATGAGTTTTGTAGTACAGTTAACACTATTCGAGAAATAATAGATAATTAAAGAAAAAAGTAACAGATCAAGGGTAAAAGAAGATATACATTTTCATTTCCTAAATGTTTGTATTATGTACAATGTCATCTTCATGGATACTTACAACAACATATCTCTTCTCTGGATCTCTCTATCTTTTGGATTCATTTCCAGCGTTTCGCGTTCTTCAACCCTTTTGATTTTGCCTTCGCTTGCTGAAAGGCCACCATTTTCTGTTTCTTTCGCGCTGCTTTCTCCTCCTGGTTATCAAAAAGACAACGGTTTAGCTACTGTTTCTCAAATTCCTTGGTTCATAATTAAAACTAAGAAGAAAGATTAGGTTCTTTTCCAGATAGTACTGCAATGAAAATAAATGAGGTCAAATTATATTCATCACAAGTAGGCAAGAAGGCTAACTAAAAGAATTAAGTATGAAACATCTTTAGGACTGCTAGCAACCAGGTTTCTTCTCACTTCTCAAGAAATATTTCAATCAGTGCCAATAAGAAGTTGTTATTACAAGCATATAAATTGAATATTGTTCTCTATTATATGGCAGCAACTAGGAATCACCAGATTTTCTAGTTGTATGCCAGAACTCTTGGCTTAAGAAGAAAAAAAAATTAAAAATAAAAACTTTTACAAAACCTAGCATCTCTAACATTATGGTGGCAAAAATTTTGCTTTGTTTTTCTTCTAATAGCATTATGGAAGAATATCTAAGAAACAATCTAGGCCAAAGGATGCACAACAATTAGTTACCTTTAGCTACCCAATGGAAATTACATTATTTTTTAACCCTTTTTCCACTTCTTTGATTGAGGATGACCAAAAGGCTCCAACAAACTGTATCAATACCTAGAAGAAATTCATAACAAAAACGAGAATCTTACATCATAATCTCCTGAATAGTCTTGTAGATCCTTGTCTTTCACTTCTATAACTCTGTTGACTATTTGCTTTATGAAGTATCGATCATGAGAAACTGTAATGACTGTGCCTCTGTACTCTGCTATAGCCTCCTGTTTAAGCACGATTCTAAACATCAGCTTAAATTCTCAAATTCAACAGAAAGGAAAATAATGTGAAAGATACACACCTCTAACATCTCTTTGGTTGGTATATCCAAATGGTTGGTTGGCTCATCCAAAACTAATAATGTAGATGGCTTAACCATGAACTTGCAAAAAGCAAGCCTTGCCTGCACCCAGAAGTTTATCCGTTAACATTAAACCATTGATCAACATTTCATGCATCAATCCACAAGAAATATGCACAAGAAGCTGAGGACTAAGATGGAAAGACAGCTCAACTAACATATAACACAGGTCCAAAACTGAAACCATACGGGATTTTTACTGTGTCCTCAAATGCGATCAATCGACTACAATTAAGATATTGCATATGAATATAATTTATGAAGTTGTGGAATATCCTTTCTTCATAACCTCTTCAGAAAGGGGAAAGAAGTACAAGAAATTCACCAAAAACCACAGTGATGCCTACATGTATTTCGAAAGACTGAAAAATGTGCGACTAGCTGGAACAAAACAGATGTACTACTACTATGCTCTAGGTAACAAGTCAATGATATGATAACATAATATACTCATCTAAATGTTTCAGACCTAAAATGAGAAGTCCTACAATTGATCAAGTTCAAGTACTTCAAAGTGTTCTTCAGATTTGTTTGATATTTCTAGATTGGGAACAAATATATAACAACAATCTAATCTCTGTTCTGTCAGCCTCTTCCATAAAAGTTGTGTTTTCCACTCAAAGCAACTTAAGATGAACGACTGTGAAGAGGACTTTAACTTGAAATTTCATGAAGCACCACAATCAACTGTGCTTTATCACGAACTGGAATATGGATTATTTTTAGCTGAATGAAAATTTCTCTATGGACTAATTGCATCAGAAAAGAATTAATTAAACTAGGAAAAACTCCCAGTGTTACTTTAATTCACGGAATAAGCAAAAGTTCATGAGAAATTCACAGAGAGATATAGAAAGAGAAGCATATATCAAGAAGGGGATAAAATCTAAGTAAAACAAGTGCTACATCAGAAAATTAATCTTGAATACATATAATGTGCTGACTTAGTCCAGGTGCGAGCCAAGCTTTATTTTCAATCGCGTGAGAGAGAACTTTAAGGAAACAAAAATAAAATGAGATAAAGCAACAAACATGCAAGACTAAGCAAATAAAAATCTCATCAAGACAGAATACTACATACCTTTTCCCCACCACTTAAAAGAGAGACCTTCCTGTCAAGCATGTCAGCTTTGAAGTTGCAACGACCAAGGAGCCCCTTTATATCATCAATCCTCCAATCTTCAGCCGATTCTTCCACCGTCTGAAGCACCGTTTTCTCCAAATCAAGTGCTTCTGCCTGGTAAGGAATTACAACATGTAGTTAATACAGTTTTCAAAAGGATTGACAGCTGGGCAGGATCATATGATATAGCTGGTTAAAATAGTTTTCATGAAATAGAAAAGAGCATGAAGTGTTTCACAATAGTGCATGCTAGTAACACAAGAATTTTCAGTATGAAAAGTAAGAGAGGTGAAACTAAAAAAAGAAAACATACCTGATTCTGCTCAAAATAGTTCGGCAGTACATTGTGCTCCCCAAGTGAAACGTCACCTCCCTTAGGTTTTTCCAAACCCATAATCAATTTAAGCA
>NC_033801.1:56557680-56598477 GCF_001876935.1 Asparagus officinalis
ATTTGGACCGAGAATAGCTATTTTTTCACCTCTTTCAACCAAAAGATTTGCCTTGTTAAACAACATCTGAACATGAAAGAAAGGTGAAGTTTACTAAAAGATGGAGTTCTGAACCAGAAATCCTTTTGTAAAGTTTATGCATGATTTTCAATTGCATATGAAAGCATTATCAATAAAAGCTAATTGTGTATAACTAAGGTTTACTGACCTCATCATCTCCATACCCAAATTGGAGATTCTTTATCATCAAGACAGTTCTCCCACTTCTTCCACGCTCCGGAAATCTAAACTTTATCTGTTTCCTCACAAAAGGCTTTTCGATTCTCTCTTCTTCAAGAAGTTTCTCTAATTTCTGATATAATGATGTTGCATCAGAGAAACTGTTAGGTTTGTGAGAACCTACTATATAACTAAAAGTGAAAATCAGGATTAAAAAAGAGAATGGAATTCAAATACCCAGCAGGCACAAAAGATGAAATTATAAGTGGTATGGAAATATCACTCCAAATTTGTAGCACTTTTCTCTAGATAAGATAGTTTTTTTTTTTCAAGAAGAATGGTTTGGCCTTTACAATTGGCAGTCCGTTTTCGCCATGTACAAACTAAGACTTGACCTGAATCAACTACTGTCACAGAAAGAAAATGTGTACAGCGAAAATAATGTAAACTATACAGGATTGTTCTCGCATATCAAAGATATGAACATGGTAAATATAGAATACAGTGTAAGAACAACTTCAATAAACTATGTATTTATATTAGGCACCATGCAGGTAGCACCTCAAGAATGTACAACGATATTTTATTCCATAAAATTTACTTGCCCTCCTTAAAAAGAACAAGAACTAAAACGAAACAGCTTCTTCCACCAGTAGAATGCAGTGGATTTTTTTTTGGGTGTGGGGTTGGGGTTGGGGTTGGGGTTGGGGGGGGGGGGGTAAAAAATTGCTGCACTTGAGATCAAATATTAACTTCCAATGTCAATACTGTGCTGCTGGGCTAAAGCCTATAAAACACATAGGAGTGTCTAACTTAATGATGGTTTCTATCTCAGCTCACAGCTATAATTGACAAAGACATTTTGAAGTGGTTTAAAGAAACGCCTAAAGTACACATATTTTCAATGATTAATCTGCTCTGTGTTGATCAAATTAGAAAAATAGTAAATGTGGATTAAAAAAATTATATAAAGAGGACATGTATCAGGTTGTGACCGAATTATTGCGAAGTCCTAAAAGTCATAATATCAGGTTGTGAACAAATTATTGCAAAGTGCTAATAGTTTTAAGTCTTTTGACATCAGCAAACAAGACTATTTGCATCCAATTGACCAATGTATTGTGGTCATCATAGAGAATATAGGAAATAACACATCCAAATTAGATGAAACAAATGAAGTTCACAACAGGTGACCGACCAACAGGCCCAATATCCCTCCGGAAGGTCCTTGTACAAGATGAGAGTTTATTTGAGTTGCAAAGTGGTGAGTGTGCCAAAGAAAAACATGATTTAGTTAACCCAAAATCCAAAAAATGACATTATGCTTGCTACATACGGTAAGCTGTATATGATAGCATGACTAGAGCACGTATGATTTCAGATACACAAGCAACAAACAATCCTCCAGCGCAATATAGAACAGTTCATCATAAACTTATGTTCATGATGCTAGGAACTCTAGAGAGACTTAGTAAGGCAGCCAACGTGAACATGAAAGGATGTGATGAACCGCTTGTTACATAATATTGTTGGTAGACTGTATAAAAAAATCTCAAAAGAAGAAAGAATACCTTTTCTTCACTAGAAGCCCTGCCAGAGTTAGCTCCAGCTCCCAATCTGCTAATTAATTCCTTTGTATGTTCAATCTCCTTCTGTTGCTTTTGCCATGCAGCATATTGAGCTTCCACCCATGCATCCTTTGCTAACACATACTCAGAATAATTCCCAACAAATGTCCTCGATACTCCCATGTCTGTTTCTACAATTTTTGTGCATAATTGATCCAAGAAAGCTCTGTCATGAGATATGATGACCATTGGAACAGCCTGCTGCTGAAGATAACTTTCTAGCCATTCAATTGTGTCCAGATCAAGATGATTTGTTGGCTCATCCAGGAGTAATAAATCAGGTTCCTGAAAGTTACTGCATGAAATGAAAAGGCACGTACTACAAAAAGCATGAAGAAAGAAATTTTAATGATATAAAAAATACGTAACATGAATTTAATCATACTAATGTCAGGGCAAGGATAATTACACTGTTTAAGAAAAATAGAGGAAGGTGAAGACAAACTAGAATGTTTATATAAAGATTAAAACATCAAAATGCCTTGAGATTTGGTCATACACTGTTTTTAGATTTGAATCACAATGGATATGGCATAAATCACTCCCTCCACGTCCGAGCTTAGAATTAAATAAGATCAAGATGAAATAACAGATTTAGCAAAAATAAGAAAGATTTTCAAATGTCCCAGCTTACTTCAATACACATCTTACAAATATGTGATGGATAAAATTACAACAAGGAATGGAATCTGTAAATCGAGAAAACAATAACGGGGGATGGGTAACAATTTACTCCAGGACCTATATCAATTATGTTTATGGCTAGAATACAACTATACTTAGATGGAAGACTAGATAACACATATATCAGTAGTCATTTAATTCTTTGCATTGTTTGAGTCTCCTTTACCACTGGCTGATAAAAACAAGTGAACATGCTAAGGTAATTACAAATAAACTTGCCCACTCAACATGACTTCCAAGCAACCAGTGACCACCTGTTTCTCGAAAAGCACTTGCATGGATAAAGGTCACCACATTGGAGTACCTAAAAGAGGATGTTTCACTAAGAGGAGGTGTCTGTTTCAGATCATTTTAGTCATATTAATTTTGCCAACTCCTGACAGAAAATATCTACTACTTTTCTCAGTTTTCCTTATTTCATATGTTCTCCCCCACAACCTCTGAGATTGTTGCCAATTTGTTTCTATAGCCATCAAACTCAAAGCTTTTTCTAATTTCATGAATAAATCAAAGCGGCTCTCAGGTGCTAGGCAGGGGGTGCTAAGTCTTCTACCCAAGCCGAGATTCCTAGAAAGCTAAGTAATTTCAGAATTTCGATGAGACAATTCTAGTTTAAAATCCACTAAAACTTACAATCATGGTTAAATTTACAAACATGATTCATGGATGTTGGAAAGCAAACAAAGAGGCTATTTTATTGACTTTATAGTTATGTTCAGTTCATTTATCTACTTTTCTTCATGAAATACGTCGATTAAACAGTTAAGATAATCTAATCATGCTTGGGAAGTTAGTTTCCTAGGCATATATGTATAAGGACAATATCCCTCTCACTATTGTGACAAAGGACTAAAGAGCAGAGTAGAACTTATAAGACATTTCGCTTATGATATCTAACTAATCAAATTTGATGCATGGCTTACTCCATGTTACACGTAAGGAAAATATTCCCTCATTCCAATGCCCATGAAGCAGAATAAAACCATTACCAAAAAAAATGAGACAAAGGAGAGATGTCACCACATCCTCATCTGGAAAAGTTATATACCTGAAGTAGAATTTTCCCAAGGGACATCCTCATCTGCCACCCACCACTAAACGATGCAACCAACCGATCTGAATCCTCCGGTGCAAACCCTAGCTCCGGCATCAACTTATTAATCTTAACCTCAACTGCATCTAAATCAACATCCCTTGCCCTCCTCTGCAGCAAATCCAACTCATCCAACAGCCTCCCCATCAGCTCCAAATCCTCCACTGACCCCTCCAATGCCTTCTGAACCTTCTCCAACCTCTCCGCAACCTCCATCTCCTCCTTAAAAGCATTCAAAAACTCCTCTTTCACCGTCCTACTCGGACAAACCTCAAACTCCTGACTCAAAAACGCAATCTTCATATTCTCCTTGGCTTTAATCAAATTCCCAGAATCTGGCTCATCTAAACCCGCAATTATCCTCAATTGAGTGGTCTTACCAGCGCCATTAACACCAACTAACCCTACCTTCTCCCCTTTCTTAACCTCCCAGCTAACATCTTTCAACACAGTCGCTCCCTTAAAACTTTTACTAACGTTTTCTAACCTAATACCTGAAGAAATGCTCGAAGCGCCAGTACTCGACTTCTTCTTCCCTTGTTTCTTGGAGCTATCATCAATCGAGCTCTCAGAGAAGAGGGATTCAATGTCAGTCTCGGTTTCACCTTCCGAAACCGAAGTCTCAGTCGCAACCCTAGCCGAAACCCTAGGTTTTCTTGCTCCAAAGTTAGTAAAGCTACCTTTTTTCGAGAAAGAGAGATGACTTCGCCTGGATTGAGCTGTAATAGGGTTCAATCGCGGGCGAATCGCCGAGCCTGAGAGAAAGCTCGATCGAAGATCGATCGCTCTGAACTTGGCACTGAGATCCATCACCGGCGCAGTTTTCGATAGAATTCACTGACAAATTCAAAGAAAATGGACGTAATTAGGGTTAGGGTTTCGAAAAGGGAGGGAGTTCCTCTGAGCTTATTGAAGCAGAGAAACTCTCAGCCCATCGTAAGAGGAGATTTCGCGGTGAGTGGATATTAGTAGAGGATCAAGAGTGTCATCATGTACCCCTTTGTTTTACGATATTAACGGAAAAACCTTGATCTTTATGATAGCTCGTCTGCAAATAAACACAGAAGTAGGGGTTATTACATAATATTTTATTTTTTGTGGTGATGAAAATAGAAATGGGATTCTAGAAAGATAATGGTGACCGAGAGCTTGAGAAGGCTGAGGTACGGAAAAGGCCACAGGTTCTTTAGATGATTTCCAGCCAGTAGATTGTTGCCACGTGTACTTGGAATTATGCTTGTGTGGTTCTCTGTCTGTTGCTGACTCTCTGACCAGGCGATCCTCACGGCCCTAAAATTTTCAATTTATGAAAGAGTGAAAATTTATGTGGAAAATTGTGTTGGGCCGGGACAGGGAATTTTGTGATGGGCTAGACTATGGGCGACAATTTGAAATCTTGGGTCTAAAATTTTGGGTGTCGTGATAATTCGAGCTACAAAATAAATTGCATTTGAATTTTCTTCACTTTTTGTTTGAGAAGGGAAATTTTTATATGAATAGAATTTGTTCCTGTACCCTAGATTTTGCTAAAGAACAAAAAAGGCAGATTACACATGTCGTTTCTTAATTGTATATAGAGTATAAGATTTTGTTATATTGACAAGCGTAAAAATATGACTTGATTTCTCTCTTTCTTTCTTTCTTTCTTTTTTATTTTTTATTTTTTTAACTTTTAAACAAGGAAATCTTAGTTAGGGGGAGCTACAACCAGCTTGTCTTATACTTCCACACGAATGCTCTCCATTCAATTTTTTTCATCGCGAACTTTGATTTGTAAACATCCAACTCAATGTTTTAAAAAGCTGGTGCCCAGTCCGCCTAGGTCTTGGGAAGCCTAAGGAAACATGGGCCGCTTACTTGGACTGTACCTCTGAGGACTTGGTCGTAATTTTCATTGTTGTAGCCTCTATGTCCTCCAACATCCTCCAACTCCTCCGGGCTCTTTCATCAACTATGAACGTCTCCTCCATCTCTTCTGACCTTCAGCAAATCATCCTCCATCACCATTTAAATAAAGAAAGAAAATTGCTTATGAGTCAGGCTGACGCCGAACGCTTTCTAGAACATTGGCATTTATAATCAATTATTGTTATTAAAAAAAGGGCTCTTCTAGGCCTCGCTTAGAGTCCCATCTAGGTGCTTAGGCCGCCTAGTACTTTCTGTAACCTTGGTTCAGACTTATTATTCTATATGTTTAACATGTTCATTGTTGTAATATACTAAAGAAATAAAACAAGAGGCAAGAGAAGAAGAGAAATTGTAATTGTATTCATCAATTTCATTTCCATACATCGTACAATTTATAGATACATGATGGAAGACAAAAGGACATGAAGTTAATAGTCCATATACAAAGTAATGTCTACATACATTTTGTCTTTTAGATTTCAACATTCATGAGATTGTTGTTCAATGATTTCTATTCTCGAAAATTGGGGGGTTTCTCTGATTAATGTAGTTTATATGGTTTTGTGCAAAAACCTCAAAATTCAAGAGGATTTTGTGAAACATGCCTTACAATAGATTATTAGTGTATAATAAGGATTCCTCGGGGACACCCTCGTAATAGGTTGATGTCATCCGTAATTTACCCAAAGATCAAATGTGAAGGACAGGTCATTCAGAGTAAGTATTTCCAGTAGCAACTATGAACACGAAGTCATTCTAAGAAAAGCGTACATTATCCCATCTAAATAATCAGCAAGCATACGAGAGAGCACCGCTATATTAAAAGCAATTCTATCTTTATCATTGCTCTGCTTTTTATATAAGTCAACCATATGGAACCCTTTATTCCTTCCAATAAGTGATTGTCTGCATGAACACATTTAATAACTCCAACAAGCATTTAAAAGCAAGCACCTCTCCGTTAATATAAGGAAGAGAGGGAAAGGAGGGGGGGGGGATTAACTTTTGCGAGTAATATTCTGTTTTTATTAGACGATATTGTTGTTGGGAATTTCAGTCTCCCCGCCTACCACGATATGTGCAACTCGGAAGCCAACCTTAATCAATAAGATAGAACAACCACAATCAAGAAAAAGAACACCGAGATTTACGTGGTTCGGTCGACCAACTTCGACCTACGTTCACGGGGCAACAATACGAGAAATTCACTATGTATCAGAGAGAACTACAAGAGGAACCACTCAACTCTCGTCTCTCAACCTCACATACATAATCAACTCTCATATATCTCCAAAGCTCATTCCTTGTAATATTTTGCACGGATAAAGACTACGAAACTCTCTCTCTCTCTCTCATGTACTACATCTCTAGCCTAACTTCCTAATTAGAATAGGATTCAAACTCCTAATCATGATAAGACTCAAACTCCTAATCATGATAGAACTCAAACTCCTAATCATGATAGAACCCAAACTCCTAATCATGATAAACTCCTAATCATGATAGAACCCAAACTCCTAATCATGATAGAACTCTAACCCTATCTAATTCTCATGAAGTTTGATAGAACTCTAACCCTATCTAATTCTCATGAAGTTACACAAAGAATCAAAGACAAAATCCTAACAATTGTCTGTCAAATTCTAGAAAATTTTGTGGCAGAGTTCTATGCTCTTAATTTTTACCGACAAATTTTTTTTTTGTAATATATTATGGGGAATTTTATTGGCAAAACTATATTGGTAACTAGAGATAAAGCGATGCCTTATTTGCTAAAGGAGAAATTTTTAAAACCGACCCTTTTTGAAATTTAATGGGCAAATTCGACCTCCGAGAAAAATTATTAGCAAAACCGACCCTTTTCAGAAGAAAATATTCGGTTTTGTAACGGCGGGGCTTTTACGAAGTGCGCGGGACTAGCAGTCCCGTGCATTTCGTGTTCAGTAAACGAAGTGCACGGGACCACTAGTCTCGTGCACTTCGTCCTCAGCAGGCGACTGCCTCTCTGCCTAAAAGTCGGGACTGTTAGTCCCGACTTTTAGGCAGAGAGGCAATGGGCTGTTGAAGACCAAGTGCACGGGATTAGTGGTCCCATGCACTTCGTTTACTGAACACGAAATGCATGGGACTGCTAGTCCCGTGCACTTCGTGTGCACGTTTTTGTGCACTTTTTGGCTGCATTTCATGTAGTCCCTACATAAACTTAAATGCAAAGTCATATACAAATTTAATATCATGAATTTCACCACATACTCACCATAAACTCATTTACAATTCTAAATATCATGAATTTCACCACATACTCATTTCAAATCAAACAAATCACACCACAAACTCCCACTAACAAATCCAACATAATAACACCACAAACCCACTTAGAAATCTAACAAATCATGCCATAGTCTCGACTACAAATCCAAAAACCATGTCACATCCCTAAATAGTTTTGTTATGTATATAACCTGTAGTTTACATACATCCAAGAACTCTCATCCTCCTCCTTTATCTTTTCAACAGATTGCGGAACATGTTGTGCACGACCAAATTGTCGAAGCACGCGGTCCGGTACATGCATTTCTACTATCTCCAAACATATAAGAGGAACTCTAGCTCTCCATACAACTTGATATTCTATGCATATTGGGGGTAGCTGAGGTAGAAATTTGGTGTAGGGCTCCCATTCCATCTACAGAAATTTAATCGTTGCATATCAGAAAAGTAAATTTGATATGTAGAAGAAAAAGTGCATGTTTTTTTGGGGAGAATTACCTGAAAAATCTTCATACGGTCAAGCTCATTTCGGTAAAAATCTAATTGTCTAGCCGGGGTCTCATCATAACATTTTTCGACATTTCATCTACAAAAAAATGTCGGTCATACATTTAGTACCACAATGATACCTACAGTTATATTCGCTACATAAAAAATATAATACCTGCATCCTAGTGGAATTTGTCCATCTAATTGTAAATTCGTGCATAGTCTCGGCTTCAAATAAAGTCTCTCTCATGCCCATACTTGCAATAAGCTTAGACACCCTTTAAGCTCACTGTTTTGCATAAATGCCACTTTTGACATCTCTCTATATAAGTATGTCAAACGGCACTACCCCACGATTTTGTACCACATGCGTCCAAGTCCTCGAGGAGTGGTAACCACCTAGCATATTCACAATATTCCAATTTATTAAAATAAGCTAATTCAATGAAATACAGATTCATATTGGAAATACACATACCTCGCATGCACTTTATCTTTACTTGAATTTGGAAATAATATAGTACCAATCATGTGCATAATGTATGCACGTGCATGTTGGTCAACCAATATTTGTGGGGCATCAACAAGTAACTGTACTGAGAATGTCTCTCTCAACCACTTCAATTTAATTTTTCCTCGAGGCATTGACTCTGGAGCTACACCTAACAACTTCTCATACCTTGTCGGCCATACATCACTATCAGTGCCGGTAATGCACGGACCATCTATACGGAGACCGAGTATCACAACTACATCTTGTAGAGTAATGGTAGCCTCACCCATTCGGAAATAGAAAGTATTGGTCTCAGGTCTCCATCCATCCATCAATGCGATGAGTAGGGGCCAATCGAGCTTTATTCAACGAAGTTCGAACAAGTCAAGAAGCTGGCCCGTCCTACAACTGATATGATACGCTCATCCTCTAACCGCCAACGGCTATGGTTGAGGCTATGATCAACCATAACGATACTCCCTCCTCTATGTAGAGCAAATAATAGTATAAGAATGCAATATTATGTAAATGCAAATATTACAATTATAAAGTAACTAAATTACCTCTGTACAGGATATAATATGTGAACGATGCTAAACCTGGTCATATAAGACCTCATCACTAACCGGCCCAGGATCCATGTTGTAGAAACATGCACATACAATTATACACATGTCAATAATCAATCAAATAGTAATTAAGTTTCTTTATTAAAGTATATAAAAATAAAAAAAGTATATAGATTACCAATTAGTTGCTATCTATTGTGTCTAGATGGACAACGAGGTCAAGTATGTCCCAGTTGTTTGAAAAGACTATATTTTTTATGCTTGACAACTCTTCTCGCCCTTGATCCATGGTTTCCCTAATTCGCACAGATCGTGGTCGACCTGCTTGTCTCCAGTATTGAGGTGGAATTATACGTGATCCATTATATTCAGGCCAATACTGACTATCATCAGGTAGATGAACACTCTCACTATATGTTTTTGAAAACTCTCACTATATGTCTCACTATATATTCAGGCATAATTAGCTTACATATATGAGAAAAAGATGCAGAATAATCATCAACATCCACCGACGGGTTGCAACATGTATGAAGTCCGCAATACCTAGATATTACAAATTGCCCATTTGATGATTTTCTCACGGCGGCATTTAGCAACCAAGGACATTTTCTATTTCTCTCATCTTGCTCATTTGCGTTCTCTACTTCAATCTTCTCGATAAAGAAACATTTCACATTGTAGTTTGTTGCATTAGTTTTTACCAGCTTGAATTTGACCTGATTCTTGATGGATCATTCTCGGATTGCAAGGATCAGTGTCTCATTGCTCTCGAATAGATCCCCCTTTTTAAAAGTGAAGTTCTTAGGTCGTTGAAATTTTGGATCACATCAACAAATCCAGCTTGAGAAGTATTTATCTAATCCTCATTATGAAACTCGTCGGGCAACGGATCTTTAGCTTTCACATAATCATTGTTAACATTAAATTGCTCCATCCAATGGGCGTCATCATCGATTCCAGCTGCCACAAGCATGCTATTAATTTGCACGCCATCTTCTTCAATATGATCTGAATCATCATCTGCTTCATCTTCTATAATTGCTTTGACTGGTGGGTAACACGTAATATGACCTGAAGCGTCGTTAAATATATTAGTTGACATCCTATCGATAGAATACTCACTTAAATGTTGTGGTTGAAACCACAGCTCTTGACTTGGAGATGTCATAAAACCACTCGACTCGTTGTCTAAGTCAAGCTTCCGAGAAAACTTTCCTTGAGGTCGTGAAACTTGGGCAAATTCTTGAATCAGATACTTCTTAATAAACAACTCAATTGACGCTTACTTCTCGACTAATTGTTTCATGTCATCAATTCCTCATTGTCGGTAATCTCCATGGCAATAGTTCTACTATCATTTATCGGACAGTTGAAGAACACCCTAATTGCATATTCTTCTTTCTTAATTTTAGTAACTCTGTGTATTTCCATAGTCATTCCATCAAAATTATACGACTTAGATAGCATGAATATTTTCCTAGAACCTCCATCATACATAGACAAATTATTCATTCCGACGTCGAGGCTCCCATTGAAGAAACAAATAAGTGGTATGGAGTTCGTCATCGAAACTGAAAATCAATAGTCCATCATATGCAAATAATCTATTATAACTGAAAATATTATTCATCAAATTTAATACCTTAATCAATCCCAAATAATGGCTAAACCCTAATTATTATTCATCATATGTAAATAATTGCTAAACCTTAACTCCCAAATCACATTATTCAGCTAAACCCTAATTATTATTCATCATATGTAAATAATTGCTAAACCTTAACTCCCAAATCACATTATTCATCCTATTGCACAAAATAAAAACTAATATGTAAATAATTGCTAAACCTTAACTCCCAAATCACATTATTCATCCTATTGCACAAAATAAAAACTAATTCTACCCAATTCTAACAAAATTAATAGCCAAAACATTTTTTACATCCTTCTCAAAAATTAACAGCAAAATTAAAAAAATCACACTTTGATCAGAGCTTGGAGGATGTGGGGTCGGCGAGGGTCGACGGGGTCAGCGAGGACAGGGTCGGCGGCTCAACGAGGTCGACGGGCTAGGGGGCAGTGGGGTAGGCGAGGAGAAGCGGCGGTAGGTGAGGAGGGTCGGGGTTTTTTTTTGGGGGCCTCGATCACGAGAGCGTCGATGGGTCGGCGCGCGACAGGGTCGGCGGCTAGGGGCACGGGGTAGTCGAGGACAGCGCTAGGGTGTTTTTTGGGGTGGCAGAGAGCGAAGGAATTTTAGGGGTGGGTCACGGGGTTAAGCGAACTGTACGGGACTACTAGTCCCGTGCAGCTCGCCAAAAAGGGTCGGTTGCAAAACCGACCCTTTTCAGTCAGTTTTGCTTATTTTTTCCCCTGGGGTCAAATTTGCCCAATAAATTTGAAAAAATATCTCTTTCAAAAATTTGTCCTTTGCTAAATTGAACTGTCAAAATTTTAACTATAAATTTATTAATACTCTTAGATTTAATACCATAGAATTTTCGTGATAACCAGATCTTGTTAGTGAATCGTATACACATGTTGAGTTTGGAATCACGACTATATATAAACCAACAAATTTACTCTCGGTTTTTCTCAAAGTCTTATGAGCCATCAAAATTGACTTTTCCTATTAGAAAATTTGATAAGTCTATATTATTCAGTTGGTTTTTCCATTTATAAAAGAAGTGTTACGTTTAACTCTTTATTATGGGCAGGTCAAGTGAGGGATTAAGGAGTTAACCCGTCACTAATAAATTTGGATCTTCTGAATGTCAAAAAGTAGTGAAGAAACCATTAATTTTAATCTAAATAATTAATTATAAAATATATAGTTGTGGACTATTGTACTTCGCACTAAAAGTAGCACTTATTATACCTCATGAGTTGCACAATTTCCTATTTTGCACTAAAAAAGATGAATCACAACAAATCATTAAATAATCAATGATTAGAATTGAAAGTAGTATCCTATTCATTATTATCTGTTAGTGGAGACGAGTTGAATATGACACTGGCCCTCAAACGGGTTATCTTGATCAAAAGTTAATAAACCTTTTAAACTAAGATAACACACTGTGACGTCCCAGGGTTCACACAATGCTGCAGTCCAAGGTGAAACCCGAATTGTCAAACCTGCCAAGCACCAAACACCATGCTACAACATGTTTTACCATCCCAGTCATTATCTCTCTAGTAGAATCAACAATTAGGTGAAGGTACAAAACAGACAAATAATAGAAGTAGTACATAATCAGATATGCACAGAAGAAGTATATCAACAAATGAGCCCAACTGAAAAAGAATAAAAATATCTCTGAGTCTGAAATACATCTCAACACAATGAGTCAAATAAAATCTCACTGAGGCACTCAGCCTCTACAAGATGAATACAACTCTAAAGTCTGAACAATGAACATAACTATACAGTGAAGCTTCAACTACTAAAACTGTGCGACGGCGACTATGCTAGAACTATGTCATCCTGCGGCTCTCTGAAACTCTGATTTGTCTGAAAGAGATAATTTAAACAAAAAGAACAACAACAAGAGCATCAGAGCGCTACAGCAAGATCACCTCCATCCGCCCACAGGGGAAGGGTTGCTAGATGAAGTGAAGGCTCTATCTATTAAGCATAGTCTACCTATATCATTTTCCTCGTATCTAATAGAGTTAATATTTAGACACCTATAAGACGAGACATAGTACGTCGAGCGAAATAATCCAAACAAGGAAACCCTCATATATATATCATATGTCTCAAATTGAGACATAGTACGTCGAGCGAAATAATCCAAACAAGGAAACCCTCATATATATATCATATGTCTCAAATTGTAGATCCCTAAATAAATAATCCAAACAAGGAAACCCTCATATATATATCATATGTCTCAAATTGTAGATCCCTAAATACCAATTTCAACTTTATGAATGAAAATATTACTCAAAAGAAATACTCCAAGCCTCAACCATATAGAACCAATGTCACAATCTCGAACTACTTCTCAAGTAGTTGGCGCAATTATAAGAGAATATCATTCAACTCAAAAAAATCACCATAGGCCATATCATATATGCCACAAATCACAGAATGTATCCTACTCATAGGAAATCTAACATGGGAGTAACTATAACT
Source organism: Asparagus officinalis (assembly GCF_001876935.1). NCBI lineage: Eukaryota > Viridiplantae > Streptophyta > Magnoliopsida > Asparagales > Asparagaceae > Asparagus > Asparagus officinalis. The sequence continues at coordinate 56,571,173 of NC_033801.1, forward strand.
GATAATACATATATATGTACATCTCCTTGTTCAATAGCGATACTCTTGTAATATTCTTACACAATCGCTCTGCGGCAATATGTTTTGTCTCCCTATTCCAGATACATGAAATGACGATATTTTTATAATATTCTTACTCAATCGTCCTGCGAAAATAGGTTTTATCTCCCTATTACGGATACATGAATAACGATACTATTGTAATACTATTACTCAATCGTCCTGTGAAAATAGGTTTTTATCTTCCTATTCCGGATATATGAAATGACGATACTTTTATAATACTCTTACTCAATCATCCTGCGAAAATAGGTTTTTATCTCCCTATTCCCGATACATGAAATGGCGATATATTTGTAATACTCTTACTCAATCGTCCTGCGAAAATAGGTTTTATCTCCCTATTTCTGGATACATAAAAAATAACTATACTCTCCCATATGTATTCATCAGGTCAACATGAGACAAAAATATGTTAACACAAACAAAATCTAAGTGTACGTGCACATATCTTGGTGTGCGTATCCATAACTGGTGTTCATCTTCATCTCAGGTGTTAAACAACTCTTAAGCGTCATAATATATCAGTACAAGATCGAGAAACTCTCTCGATCTCAGGTGTTAAACAACTCTTAAGCGTCATAATATATCAGTACAAGATCGAGAAACTCTCTCGAAAACCAAACAAAGCCAAACAAACATGCACAGGCCATAAAAAAAGTTGGCGGTCGACCGCAATTATACGGCGGTCGACCGCGATAGGTTTTCAGGGTTGCCCAGGCTTCTTCTAGCCACGCGGTCGACCGCCTCTAAGGCGCGATCGACCGAACACAGAAATTCCAGAAACGTGCAGGTTTCTGCACAGTGTTGTGTTCATATTGACTTTGTGATTCAAACATGTTTAAAACATACTGAAACATATATAAAACATACAACAACACTTAAAACTTTGATAATCACTTGCTGAAATTATCTCAAACATAAATCAAACTCTTGTGTTAATCTAATTAGGATTTTTCAACCTAATTAACCAAATACTTCAGTTTAAAGCATGAACTTTTAACATATTAAACATAAGCATGATTGCCAAACATCTTAGAAAAGATATACATTCATTAAATTATATTTTTAACACTTAGGTATCATAAACCTAGGGTTTTCTCATCTTTAATCCACATGTAAACTCAATTAAATGTCAAATTAGGGTTTAAACATGATTAGAACATGATTAACAAGTTAAAAATAAAATTTTAAAGAACCCTAATGATCATGGTCATGTTTCTATTATAAATAGCAAGAAAAACATGTAGATCTAACATTTGTTTCAGATCTAACTACAAAAATCTAATCCTTTTCACATTAGATTAAGATCTAAGCATGTAAACACAAATTAAACTTCTAAGCTAAGATCTAAGCATGTAAACACAAATTAAACTTCTAAGCTAGTTATTTAACTATGAGGATGGGTTTGGATGCAAGTGATCTTGTTCTAAGCTAGTTATTTAACTATGAGGATGGGTTTGGATGCAAGTGATCTTGCCTTTGCACGTGAACAAGTCTCTGAAATGAACAGCAAAAGATCTTTCAACGCCAAACATCATAATTCCTCGCCTTTCCTTCGACAAACACCCTGAGATCTCTCCCAAAACTCATAATTAGGGTTAGGGTTTGAGGAGGAATATTGCTGGTGTTAAGCTCACGTGAAAGAGGGTTAAAAGAGCTTTAAAACGAGTACATATACATAGGATAACAATTGGGTTTGGTATAAACAAAACCAACCCAAAACAAACCTGGTAAAAACAGATTCGCCCAGCGGTCGACTGCGCAGGTTTATGGGTCGTGCTCAGACTGAGATTTGGTAAAAATGCTATAACTTTCTCATCCGATCTCGGAATAAGGTGATATAATATTTGTTGGAAAGATATTAAAGATACCTATAACTTTGGTCTTTTATATTTTTCCAGATTCTGGCTATATAGATATGTAAAATATAGGAACTATCAACTGGTCATTATTCCCAGATTTTTACTCTTTTGGCCTTTGTGCATGTTTTGTGCATTTACACTCATATTTTCACAAATATATATTGAATTAATCTCAAATCAGTTTTTATCATACTCAAACATCAAGATATGTTATTTTTTACTATATAACATATATATTATTATTTATCATAAAATATTTAAATTTACGGGGTTTTACATACATCATCCAACCCCACACACAAACCACTTAGAGAGGTTTACTATGTGAGTACCTAAAGTCTTAACATTCTAGAACTGGAACTGGATTCAACTAGTAGTTATTAAGAAAGCTTTTTCTCACTTTTCCATTGAATGATCCAATTAGGGGCTGTTTGGTACATTTCTGGAAAAAAAAAAGAAAACAAAAATATAGAATGAAAAACCATTTCTTGACATTTTAGTGGAGTTTCCCCGATTTGACTTTTTAGTTTGTTTCACAGTGAAATCAATGGATCGAAAACAAAATTTCCCTTTCCACATGTTTGTTTGAACACTATGAAATCAAGAAACCATAGGCTTTTTTACATTTCTTCAACTTCCAATGTTTTTTTACATTTCTTCAACTTCCAATGTTTGACATGCACCTGAGAGAAAATGAGAAACCATGTATAATAGCACCACGGTGAGCTTACCGCTTACAAAGTCATAGCAAGCTGCCAACGGTAATATTTTGTCAACTGGCAAAAAATTCAAGTTCGTCACAGTGACCTGAGCTTGGGCATTCGTCATAGTAACCATGGGTGCACATATATAGTTGTGATATGATGAATTTGCATTTGCAACAAAATTCAATTCCCACTCCAACTTACACCCTCTTCAAATTGCAGCAGCCTGAGCAAATAAATTCCCAAATGGACTGTTTCCTTCGAAAGTTGCCTTCATTACTGATTTCATTATAACTTTAGTCCTTTACAAAGAATTCAAGTAACAAAAGGAAAAGAATTACAACTCTCTCGAAAATAACACAAGATCCGTTTATCGTCTCTCGCTCACGTGGGTTTTCGGCCGGTGACGGGGACGTCAATACCCGTGGACCACCTGACGATCAGATCAGATCCAAAACTTTATCGATTCGCGAAGGAATCAAGAAGCCGAAGCTCTTATCTCGGCAACAGTGAGATAATTGTTCTTCTTAAGATCACCGCAACGGGGTAATCTTAAGGGACGAACATGGGAACTGCAGATCTGACGAACTCTTCTTTCCTGCGCTGAAGAACTCAATCAATCTCCTCCTCTCTTCTGAAATTCATGCACCTTTAGTCTTCAATCCGGCAGGATTTCACCAACGCTCGAGAATTCCAGATCTAAAAAAATGAAGGCACTGGGGCTATATTTATAGGCTTCAGGAGCCTTGTGTTCGGATAAGAACGGCCGATTCCCTCTTATCTTCAGTTAAAACCACTTAACCACATTATCATATCAGTTGGAGCAAATCCAGGCGGTTAACGATCGAAAAAAACCACCAAAAATAACCAAAATCAGCATTTTCGTGTTGCAGACACTTATGAGTGTCTCGGCTTGGCCGAGACACTTGTAAGTGTCTTGGCCAAGCCAAGACACCCCGGGGTGTCTCGGTTTGGTTTTTTTTTTATTTTTGGTACGTCGAGTTTGTTTTCACCGTATATTCATTGTCTGAACTCGGAATTACGCGGTTTAAGATGCGTCGGAAAGCCGATGAGGAGATCTACGGGCTCTCATAATTGAATCATATGTGGAGTAAATAGGACGTGAGGGGTGCTCCACCTTTCGTAAACGACGCAGGGCTCCCGATCAGCTCTTGTTTCCGTTATTCCGAAGTTCTGTTGCTTCGTATGATCCGTCGACTTACTTCATGCATTTGTCGTTGTCAAATAAGCTTCTGTAACTCTAATAGCGACGTTCATCGTCTTCTCCCTGTCTCGAGCCACATGCGGGGACCTATGAGCAATTTTTGACGCCTACAGGGCCTTCTTCTCAAGCAGAGCTGAGCCATGGCTGCATCCCAAAGCTCTCATAATAAAGCTCCAGAGGTGACTTGCTTTTGTAAAATACTGACACTATTAAAGCTGTGCAAAAGTATATCGAACAAGGGCAAATACTTTTAGGGCTGTGCCAAATACCCAAATAGGCAATGCAATTTTTTCAGGTGGGCCGAAGATGAGCATGAAATCAAAAATGGTAAAGCAAAAAAAGATGAATCCTCTCTTCAAGCAGTTTCAGAAATAAAAGATATGGAAATAAAGCATCTGCGAAGAGAATTGAAGTATGCAAATCAACAAGTCGATTACTTGAAGAAATGTCTTATTGTCTTAGGGATATTTAGTATTTTCCTTGTAGTCATAAACATTGTAATTTGCACTTTAAAAATATAATGCGTAATTCTCTTCAGAAGTCTGGGACTCATGTGCTATGTTTGAGTACATTACTCAAGTGATGAAATTGAGAAAACGATGAGATGCAAATATGCTCTTGTATATTATATGTATATAATATAAACAATTACTAAGTATATGTCAGTACATTTACTCACATGTATATGTCATTACATCCAAGCAAACCCATATAGCATATACCCCCAGTTATTGAGACATAAAAGCGAAAAACTCAAAGTCTTGTGAAAACTGTAAGAAACAAGAGCTAAGTGTCTGAAATCAAACATCGAAGCAAACCCATATTGTCCCAGTTTTGAAGACATGGATGCATGATAATTTAGGACCATGAATTCAGCAGTGAAAGCATGATAATCCAATGGTGAGAATGATAAAAAATATGCTCAGGTATAGGTCTACATCATCATATATTCATCACCAGCAAACGAATGCATCATAATGTTGGCTGCATTCCTAATATTATTACTTCTCAACTCAACAATTGATAGTTAGGACTACCTCACCAAATTATTACATGTAATATTTATTGGTTTAGAATATCAGAAAAAAGACAATCATCACTGCACAAATAGGGCTGCTTTAAACCAGCATGTTATTGTTTTGAGCCCAAACAAACCAGAAATATAGAACAAATGGCTGTACAAACCAGTTATAAACAGAACCAAACATGTGAGGCAGAAATGTTCCGAAACCTAAATCCTATGTGGCACTCAAATCAGTTTTCAAATCCTCTTTTTCCTCAATTTTGGGCAAACAAACCAGTAAGGAGATCATGATCAATTCAGCAAGCACAACATGTTAAACAAAGTGAGATAAAACAAAGGGTTACAAACTGGTTTAGAACAAAGTGAGCCAAATCAGCATGTTAAACAAAGTGAGATAAAACAAAGAGGTATTTACTGGTTTAGAACAAAGTGGGCAAACAAACCAGTAAGCAAATCATGAATTCAGCCAGCACAACATGTTAAACAAAGTGAGATAAAACAAAGGGTTACAAACTGGTTTAGAACAAAGTGAGCCAAATTAGTATGTTATAACAAAGTGAGATAAAAATACAATCAACCAAATCATTGCATGTAATATTTATTGGTTTAGAATATCAGAAAAAAGACAATCATTATTGCACAAATAGGGCTACTTGTTCTTTCCCAAAACCCAATTGCAGCAATTAATCAAAATATCAAGTCAAATCAATGCATAGGTTGGTCATCAGTAATCAGTCTCTCAAAAACAATATAGCTATAACAACTTAATGCTGTAATATATGTTAAATGGCTGAGCACAACATGATATTGCCTCGCCTAGAAATTGCTAAGTTACATGTGAATCAATATATGTTAAATGGCTGAGCACAACATGATATTGCCTCGCCTAGAAATTGCTAAGTTACATGTGAATGAATAACCTATTTGCATGCACTCATTGCCTCGCCTAGAAATTGCTAAGTTACATGTGAATGAATAACCTATTTGCATGCACTCATCATAGCACCATTCAAGGAATACAAAAAAGGTGACAGCTTGTCATACCAGGGAGTATTAGCGATGACTAGGACACCTAAATCATGGCATAGCATCATAAATCCAAACGTAGCTGTGGAGCATCTTGACAAATAATTATACAGTCATAGGAAGCAACTAGAAGTTTAAACGATATAATAGCATCATTGTTTTGTGTTAGTGTGCAAAATAAATATGGCACAGCCAGCTCCAAAATGCTCATGTAAAATAACAAGACATAAAGAATTCAGCAAGGTTAATATAGCTAGACAGTGCAACCATAAAAAGCACAACATGATTAAATGCCTACCTTCATCCCCAATCTAGTTTCCCCCACATTGCATCTTTATGAAATTGTCCAACAAAGCCCTTTGGCCAAAGTCACTCTTACCTATAAAATGTCTGGCTTTGGTTTCATTCTCAAATATGGTATCATAAAAAAGCTCAAGGACTTCTATTGGGTAAGTTTCTTTGTGCCTAAAGATAGCTTTGGACATTTTTTCTGTCCAGTGCAAATTTACAAGATTGAGAGATGAAGAAAAGTGTTTAACTTCATCTACCATTTGTTGCATGATCTTATGACCAAAGTCAGCCTTCCTCATCCTCCCTTTAGCCGAAGGGATTTTCTTTTGATTGTCCTGGTTGGATGCCTTGTCGTTGTTGTTTTGAGATTGATTATCTTCATCTAATAAGTTGACCGTGTGATGAGAATTTTGAGTCATAGGAATGCTAACATCCTCATTGTCATCATCTGCAAGGTTAATAGGCTCCTGACCACCAAATTTCTCCATGGAAGCCTTAGCAAAGTTACCTCTTGCTTGATCATCTCCACAAATAATAGCTAGGTTCTCATAATGTTTTAGATGCTTATTGATGTAATCTTTAAGCATGCTCTTATTTTTATCCTGCATGCATCAATAACATCATTTGTATAATGTATAGAAGAATAAATCATTCATACCAACAACAATATGAATAGATGAAAACTTCATTTACCTCATTCCACGTATCAAAATTCTTAGGATCCAACATGATAGTTTGTGTTTGTTCATCCCAACCTGCACCACTGATATTACAAGCAGCCTGCATGTCTTGAAACCAAGAACACAATGTTTTTATATAGTTAACAATACTTTTCGTAATAAATAAAGTACCAAAATGCTTGTTTACTTGAGCGGATGTCATTGTAAATGCATGTTACTTAAAATTTTTGTCTGGCTTAAAACCAGACTTGGCCAAATTTGTAAGAAAGGGTATGAGCACGTCATCATGAGCAGAGGTCTATCATCTGGTTGGGGCCACATTTACAACTTCAAGCTCAAGTGGTATTTTTTTCTTATGGGCAAGAGCTTTGTGTTTTCTTGGTGTACAAACTAAAGTTGCTACCACTTCATCCCTTGCTAATCTTTTAGTGTTACCTAAATCAGAAATAGTCCCTGTAATACTAGTTGGAGAATGAAAGTACCCTGAGGAATTGGAGCCATGAAAAGTTTGTGGCAAAGATGGTGGACTATTGAGCATGTGCATGTAAGATGAAATGGGGTGAGGTATAGGAAAAAAGTTACCATTGGGATGCGGTACATTTGAAAAAACTGAGGGTGATTGCACAAAGGGTGCGGATGGCTGGAATATAGGATTAAAACTGTGGTTGGACCTACTATTTGTCGGGAACACAGGAGAAGGTGGTGGGACCATTGAAGTTGGGGAGTGAGTAGTAGTCCTCCCTTTGGCCAAATCATTTCCTTCGGAGGATGATTTATCACCCATTTTCTATATTTCAACAAATGTAGTGCTCAACAAGTCATATGTGAGTCATAAAAATAGGAAAAAATGGAAACTGTAAAATGATTGCAATAGAATAGATTAACAAATGTAATAGATGAAATTAAAGTATCATACAATGACTAAAAACAAATGTAATAGATGACATTAAAGCATTTTGTAAGAAAGCTAACACAGATCATACCTTCCAGTGGTTGATTTATTACCCTTTTCATTACTAAAAATAAATGTAATAGCAAGCAGACAATAGTTGTCAGAAAATTATGACAAACAAATTGTAGCATGTAAATGCAATAGTAGAGATTGATGCCTCCGAAATGATAAATCTCACACAAATGGATACCATGCACATGTTATTAAAGCAACAAGAACTAAGTGAATCATAAGTAGGAAATGTCACACAATAACATCATAGTCAACAACATCAATGTACTAAGTTACACGAACAACAAACATAAAGTACTACTAAAAAATCCAGGCATTAGTATCAAATCACAAGGCAAACTCAGTCATGTTACCATGTTAGTATTTACTATAATAATCAATCCACATGTCCAATACGATTTTATCTCTGCGAGACCTCTACTCATCCTTTGAGGCATTTTGTTCTCTTACAGTTTGAGACTGCATGAAATCCATAACATTGGTTTCTTCATTAATTGCCTCTTCGGCATCATCCTCTCCAATGTCGATGGTCTCATTAAGCAAGTCATCGTCTGGATCGACTGTTGCAATGTAGTTATGGAGAACTATGTATGCCAAAACAATGTCAACTTGGGTGGGGAAGGGGTAGTGGGGTTTTGCTGTGAGAATATTAAAATGATTCTTTAATGTACCAAAAGTAGCTTCAATCTTTAACCTCAAAGATGAATGTCTAAGATTGAATAACTCCCTTCTATTTTGAGGTATTCTCCCCGTAAATTCCTTTAGATGATAACAAACACTGTGATACGGGGATATAAAACCCGGCTGGGTTGTGTACCCCGCATCGCACAAGTAATATTTACCTACATATTACAAAGTATTTTAATGAGATATGATCATGTAATTACTAGTGAGGAATATTAGGCAAATGAGTAATTACTTTTAAGTTAACGAGATTGTTACTAGTGTACACCCGTAAGCCATATGGTCGTGGTCTAGATAGAGCATCTTGAAGGATTCTATAGCCGTTAGTCGACCCCTCCCACCCAGCTAATACATAGGTGAATAGTTTATTTGGTGTACAAGCCGCAAGATTATTTTGTGTGACACATTTGCGCCCTCTAAAACGCGTAACAAGTGTAGCAGGTAGCATAGCATCCACATGTGTTCCATCTATCATACCTATGCAATCCTATAGAGTATAACTTACTATGTTAATGTAGTGTATGATTTGTTTAGAGAATTATTTGTGTAATTTGGTAGAGTGGATGATATACCTTGAAAATGGATAAAATGATAGATTGCTTAAGATCTCTTGAGGCACTTCATTCGGTGCTTGTTTCATATATTGGCCTTGTATGTACGAAATTTCTTGCAATACTCTGTTGAAGTATCTACTGACTGTCTCCCCTGGTCTTATAAATTGTGTTCTCATCATACGGTTTTTGGATTTATGGCCCAATATATTCAATGTTATAGCAAGCTGGTCCTCTACTGTTATATGTCTTGAGTCCTTTAAGAGATTTTTTTCCTCATTAACTTTTCGAGTTTAATAAAAGCACATGAGGATATTCTAACAAAGTTTTGAAAGCTATCACTATAACCGTGATATATACGACTCATCAAATTTGCCCTAGTTTTTCATGCCTTAGTCTTTCTTCACTTGGTCCAGACCGTACTTGTAATGACCATGAATTTTCGATAATGGTTTAAATATTTTTTCTAGTATTTTAAAATATTAAATTATATTTTTAAAAGAGTATTTACATTTTCTTAATTTTCTAGAATTTTCTATGATTTGAAAAACCTAATTTTATATCTATTTAATGATTTTGATAATTATAAATTAAATTATTACGGTGAAAACTTTTAAATTAATATTGGTTATTTAATTATTGTTATTGTTATTATTATTATTGTAATTAATATTGATTTTTTCCTAATTATTTCTTAATTATATTTTCCCTAACCCTAATCATATAAATATATCTCTCTTTCTCTTTCTCTATCTCTATCTCTCTCTCGTTTTCTTTTAGCCGCCCTCTTTCTCTCTCTCTCTCTCTCTTCTCGCACTACAACTCAACGCCCGTCGCACAAAGCACCCACACCACAACACACACACCGCCGGCCTCTGCATTGCAGCGCCATGTCCGTGCGGCTCACAACCGCCCCGCGCGACCACCAAGCCACGCCCTCCCCGTCACCGCCGAAACAGTCCTGCTTTGCAGCTCACACCACCTTGACCTACACCTAACCCCACACACACAACATACCATATTATACCGACGCTCTCCCTTTTCAACTCTCTACCAACCGCTCAGCCGCTCAACAACTTGACCTTCCCTTATACATACACAGCAAATCACTTCCTGGCTTCAACTCGACTCCCTGCTGCATCCTCTCCCGCACGCTCCGGACCTCCGACTCTGACACACCAATCCCACACCCTTCGCTGCTCACAGCTACTCACCCCACAACCCCACCCCCAATCACACACTACCACACCGAGATTCGCACGAGGTACTAAATCGTTTGTTACCTACACCATCGGACCACCGCCCCAGATCCTCGCGCGCCCTCCACACCTCCCACGACACCGAACGCCTTCTCCCGCTTGGTGCCGACCGTGACCCAGACACACACCTCAAACCACTCCCACTCCCAACATCCTCAACACCTAGATCCCCCGAAATAAAACGTCTCTCGTCGCCAGCACCTGGAGCCAAGCACACCACACACACACAGCACAGATACACAGTTTCCGCTGCTCACCATCATATCTACTGTCCTTTACAGCAACGACATCACAGCCATCCACCCACTCAGACCTATCGACCGCATCCGCAGTGACGCTGCCACCTCGTCCACAGGCCCCTTGGCCTCGTAGGTAAGATCCCTCTTGCTCTTGACTCATCATTTCAATATTTAAATCTGTTATGAATTATATGCATAGATTAAACTATGATTTAATTATGCTGTAGTATGAATATTGTGATGTTATGCATGGATTTGTTGTTGAATGGTATTAAAGAATTTTAAAGGAATTTATTTTGTAAAAAGTGTTAGTTTTGAATTATTATGATAATAAATATTTTAAAAGTGATTATTTTGTAAAAGGATTATTTGAATTAATAAGTTTATTATTTTAAAAAACTATTTTGCATTATTTATATGAGAGAATATTTAAAGAAAATTATTTTTGGAAAATGGGTTATTTTAAATTTAAAGAACTCATTTTGAAAAGAAAGAAAAAGAGAAAAAGATTATTTGAATTATTAAGAAATAAATTTTAAAAGTATTTTAGTTTGGAAAAAGAATATTTTTGAATAATTATTATGAGATATAATTTTGAAAAATAAATTAGTTTGCAAGATCCCTTTTCTCATTTGACTCGTCATTACATGTCATGATTTTATTGCATAGAATTAGTTGTATTTATTGTTCCTTATTGTGATTTAGAACCGTTAGTAGTTCATGGCTTAGTGGCCTTTGCGCGTCATGAACAAGACTTAGTGACATGTGTGTGTGTTGACTATATTTAAGAGGTGAACCACTGATCTATTATTGTAAAACCCCGAAAATTTGAATATAGTGTGATAAATAATTATAAATATGTTATATGATGAAAATAATGTATTTTTATGTTTGAGTATGATAGGAATTGATTTGAGATCAATTCAATGCATAATTGTGAATATACGAATGTAAATACACAAAACATGCACAAAGGCAAATAGTGAGAATCTGAGAATTTTGACCAGTTGAGAGTTTTTATGTTTTTCACACTGATTTATTTAGAATCTGGAAAAATGTATAAGATCAAAGTTGTAGGTCTCTTCAAGGGCTTTCCAACGAATCTTAGATCACCTCATTCCAAGATCTGATGAGAAAGTTATAGCCTTTACACCGAACCCCAGTCTGAGAATGACCCAGGAACCTGCGCAGTCGACCGCCGTGGTCGCTGCGGTCGACCGCGCAGCGAACCTAGTTCTGCCAGTTCTGTTTCGGGCAGGTTTTGTTTATACCAAACCCGGTTTCTACCCTAAGTATATATACTCGTTTTGAAGCTCTCAGAACCCTCTATTGAACCCTAATAGCCCTAGCCCCCTTCTCTCTCTCCTCTCAAAACCCTAGCTCGGATTTTGGCGTTTTTGGGGCGTTTCGAAGGATTTTCGGTGGAGTTTCGCTGCTCAGATTGAAGGAGGACCGTTCTCACTCGTTTTTGGGTGTTCATCAACCCCCTCAGGCGAGTGACATCTCACCCAGCCCTTCACCCACGTTTTTATGGGTTTTCTAATGATTTTATTGAGATTTGTTGAGCCTAAAATGCTAGTTTACATATAAGTATAGTTCTTGTAGCATATGATGCGAAAATCCAATATTTCAGTTTGAAAATAACCTCACCAAATGAATTTCTTTTCTGTAATAGATCCGGATCTGAAAAATTGTTTTTGAACTCTGAGTTTTGATGCAAGTTTACTGTTTTATAACATTTAAATCATGTGTATAGAAGTTCACAAATCCTAGTGATGATTTTTGTTTTCATGCTAGATGTTATTATACGATGATTCATATGTATTAGAATGTGTAATATATTGTTTGGAAGCATGGGTGTATTGTTTGGATCGATTTCGAAGCAGAACAGAAATCTGGAAAAAAGCTTATGTTCATTTCGCGGTCGACCGCGTGTGACGCGACGGTCGACCGCTGGGCGTTCTGTCGAGCAGAACGTCTCTGCCCTATGCGCGGTCGACCGGAGTGGTTTCTGCGGTCGACCGCCGCACTGTTTGTGCATGTATTTATTTTGGTTGTGTATTTTATACGTCCGAGGGGTCGCCTCGATTATCTAACACTATATTGTAATGATAGTGACTTGTCTATACATGTGAGTTGACACTTTTGACACAAGTTTAAACCCGCACATTGAAACACGTACAAGATTGGGATATGTATATCTTTCCACATATGCTGGTGACAATTACACCTCTTTACTTATAGTCCATATGTTGGGCATACATTACTATTGATTCATGTGTTGGATACTCATCATTTCGGTCCATGTGTTGGACACGTATTTTATTCAGTCCATGTGTTGGACATGCATTCACATTTCAGTCATCATGTTGGACATTTACATATTTGACCACGTCTTGGACATTTGTTAAGCTATGAGTATGACACTTATCTGAATCAGGATATGACATGATTACATGAGATTTGGACATGATAGCTACCTAGACAGGATACGACACTTATGTGATATTAACCTTCGACACTTATATGGTTTCGGCGTGACTTTGGATTTAGTATTGAGATGGGTTGTTTCTTTAGTTTATTGTTCATGTATTAGACTTTGGGTTTTGTAATTAGGGATTTACAATTTGAGATAAAAGGTATATACATGAGGGTTTCCTTATTTGGATTATTTCGCTCGACGTACCTATGCTCGTGTTGTAATTTCCTAAATATTAAAACCCATTATTTGCTAGGAGTAATGATTTTAACTATTATGTAATAACTGTACTTTCTGTATACAACAAGCCCTTTCCTTTGGGGTTGGTTGTGATGTTGCTCGCTAGCGCTTTGACGCTCGTTGTCCCTCCCCCTTTCAGGTAACGAGCTAGGAGCCCGGAGAGTCGTAGGTTGATGGCGACACACTTTAGTGTTCAGCTGACTATTTTTAGATATGTTTTATTTTGGAGCTCACTGTAAACTGTGTTTAGACATTTGAGGACTTTATTCTAGACGTGTAAAGGCCGTGTGCCTTATTTCCTTTACTCAGACTTATTGTATTTGAGATTTGTTAAAAACTCCAGTTTATTCATTTCAGACATTTACTTTGTATTCCCGTATGTTGGATGATGAAATATTGTCTCTATCATTTCATCAGTTATCTCTTGTAGTACTTTTTACTTGCTTTTGTACCTACACCTATTATTGACCCTACTAGAGTGATAGAATTGTGATGGTGAAACATGTTATTGCACGGTGTGGTGTATAGCAGGTTTGACATTCTTGGTTTCACCTCGGACTGCAGCCTTGTTTATGAATTCGTATTGTGATGCGTTGTATATATATTTTTATTATCTCACTTACTGTGATAATTAAGCTCTCCTTTTGATATTATAAATATCGAAATGAGGATGGGATCGAGGTAAAACTCGTACCTGGAGAGTTGGGCATGCAGAGCCGAGCTGCAGCAGGCTCCACAGTATTTGATCGACTTCATGGCACCGTAGGCAACAAGATATTATAACACTCGAGGAGCAAGAAGTGTATCAATACGACTTTCAGGAGTTCATCACCGGTTGTACCCGTCATGAAAATAAAGAGGCAATATCAATGAGGGCACCATCACCACAATCAGCTGTTTATAGAGCCATAGAACAGGAAGTTTAGCTCTAAAAGAATAAGAAAGATATCAGATAATAAGAGCACCAAAGTTTCAAGTCACACCAATTTCATTTGCAACCTATAGGGGAATGAGTATGTGGAAATTTCTTGAACGTCAACTTAGTACCAAGCAGAAGTTAGATGTATTCAACACTGATGACATCGCTGGAGGATAGCAACAACATCTAGATTTTTGACGGGGTAGCAATTATCACCTATTTGGGAGAATTTTAATCACTACTTCAACAAGCTGTTAGAGTTAGTCTAAGTGAAGCAGGGAAATATACCCGTAGTGAAGGAAGAAATCAGAACTAGAATAGTAAATGACAGTAGCAAGAGAACTATTTTGAAACTCTAGAGAAGCCTAGCAGCGGGAGAATGATTTTACCCCAGTAACAAGGACAACATAAGAAAGGAGCACGATATGATTCGAGAGCGCCAAAGCAGCACAGAGTTTGGGGTACATGTTACAATTATAACAAGATTGAACAGAGAGCAAAGGACTTGCCGCAGCACACCAGCAGGAAGTCATCATGATATAAGTCTCGGTTGACAGTCTCAGAGTCGTAATTTCAGCCAGCAGTGGGAAGATAGAGGCACTACTTGTTAATCTGAGGATTTAGGGGTCAGCAGGCCATATTTGCATTATCCAGAAGATTTGCATTATCCAGCAGAGTCTATTCAGTAGTACCGCATGATCAGGGTCAGAGTCTATTCAGTAGTACCGCGTGATCAGGGTACGAGCGGAGCTTTCTTCGTGATTTCCTTTTTCAGCTCGGATCTAGTTTGAGTTAGGAAATTGCGTATCTCTTATCTTACATACCTTCGTTGATAGGTTTCAGCTTGTAGCACATTCCTTAGATATTCCGTTGTCAGTCTCTACTCCTCTAGAGGGAGTGTCCCTTCCATCTGTGGGAGATGTGTCATCAAACTAGATGAGTTTGAGTTAGTCATCGAGTTGATCGTGTCGTTGATGTCAAACTTCAACATCCTTCTTGGTACGGATTGGCTATCTTCCTACCATATTAGTATTGACTGCTTTGTGAAGATGGTCAAATTTGCGAGCGTCCGATGGGTCTGAGATGAATATAGCAACCTCTCAGGGCAACCGTTTTGCGGGGTCATTTCTGGCGTACATCGATGAGGTGATGCGACGGGATCTGAGTATTGATTCATTGGAGACTAGAGTTGTCTCAGAATATCAGGATGTCTTTCAGGACATACCTGGGTTACCTCCTGTGTGAGAGGTCGAGTGGTGTATTGAGTTGCAGCCGGGGTTCGGGAGATGGATTTTTCCCAAGCCGTTTTTCATGATTCGATATGAACCTTTCGAGTTTCTAGTCATGCCATTTGGGTTGACTAATGCACCCGTGGTATTCATGGATTTGATGAACGGGGTTTTTCGTCCCTTCTTGGACCAGTTTGATAATTTTATTTATCAATGGTATTCTCATTCATTCGAGATCGAAGATAGAACACGAACAGTATCTACGGTTAGCTTTGAGGACTCTACAGGAGCATCAGTTATATGTCAAGTTCAGCAAGTGCAAGTTTTGGCTTTCAGGAGTCAGATTTTTCGGCCACATCATCAGTAGAGAGGACATAGTAGTGGGTCCAGCTAAGGTTACAACAGTTCTTGATTTGGAACCGCTGAAGACGGCGACAGAGATTCAAAGCTTCTTGGGTTAGCCGGTTATTACAGGAAGTTCATCCTAGACTTCTTGAAGATTTCGGCACCACTTACATGCCTTATGAAGAAGGGTGAACAGATCATCTGGAACACAGAGTGCCAGAAGGCCTTTGATGCTTTAAAAGCTAAGCTGACTACAACACCAGTTTTGACTATTCCGAGCAGCGTCAGGACATTCGTGTCTGCACAGAGGCATCGTTAGCAGGTTTGGGAGGCGTCTTAATGCGAACTCAGAGGGCAGTAGCGTATATCTCGTGATAGTTGAGTGTGAACGAGCAGAACTACCCCACTCATGATTTGGAGATAGCAACAGTGGCATTTGCACTGAATTCACGAGATATTACTTGTATGGAGTACAGTTTGAGTTGTTCACCGACCACCAGAGTTTGAAATATCTTTTCTCCCAGAAGGAACTCGACCAGAGACAGCGACGGTGGATTGAGTTTATTGAGGAATATGGATTCACGATTCAGTACATCCAGGAACACCTAAGACGTACGAGGACTTAAAGAGACACTTTTATTGGAGTGATAAGCCTAGGAAGATTTTAGAGCATGTAGCTAAGTGTCTTACCTGTCAGCAAGTGAAGGTGGAACATCAGAGACCGGTAGGAACACTTCAGCCTTTACCCATTTTAAAGTGAAAGTAGGCGGACATTTTTATGGACGTTATTGTAGGGTTGCCGAAGTCGAAGAAAGAAAACGATTCTGTTTGGATGAAAATGGATAGACTAATGAAGTCAGCACATTTCATTCCAGTGGTCAGATTTGAAGAGTTAGTTGTGCTGAGAGTATCATCTATGAAAGACGTTCAGCGATTCGGAAGGCGGTGAAAGCTTGAGCTGAGATGTATTGGACCGTTCCGGATTTTTGGAGTTTATTGGGGCAGTTTCATATGGACTAGACTTTTCAGCAGCGATGTCTAGTGTACACAAGTATTTCATGTTTTAATGTTCAAGACACAATTACATGATGAAGAGCAGCAGTGAGTGTTGAACGCATCAGAGATTTAGCTTCAGGATGGTTTGACTACGATTGAGATCCTAGTTTGTATACTTGCTAGAAAAGACAAGAAATTTAGAATCAATATATATATTTTTCCCTTGGTAAAAATTCAGTGGAACCAGAAAGGAGTTGAGGAGGTTTCTCGGGAGCGCGAGGACGATATACATCGCGACTATCCACACCTGTTTGATCAAGTAAATTAAATTTTTGTATGACTTGTTTATGACTTATGGTTACCTATATAGTGATGTTTATACTTAACACTAAAATAAGGGTATTAACACTTATCTCCTAAGTACTTGGAACATATGGTATATATATGAGGGGTTCATTGTTTGGATTTTTCGCCCGATGTACTTGTTCCATTTAGTTAGGGGTTAAGTGGGAGTATTTACATTTTAATGGTTGAGTGTAGACATCAAAGATGATTTTTGGGAGCGCGAAGATGTTATGCCGCGCTACTTCCTGCACCTAGTGAGGAAGTGGATTGATTTATGTGTGCGACTATTTGTGTGGTTATATTTTGATTTAACGCTAGAATGAGGATATTTTTGCTCAATTCTTAATCTTTTGGAACACATGGTATATATATGGGGGTTCCTTGTTTGGATTTTTCGCCCGACGTACTAGTTCCATTTGATTAAGGGTTGAGTGGGATATAGTCATCCTAGATTGTTAAAGGTAAATATCATAATATGCTTGTCTAGAGTAATATTATTTGTTTGAGTATAATTTCTGAATTTCGAGGACGAAATTCTTTTAAGGGGGGAAGAATGTAAAACCCCGAAAATTTGAATATAGTGTGATAAATAATTATAAATATGTTATATGATGAAAATAATGTATTTTTATGTTTGAGTATGATAGGAATTGATTTGAGATCAATTCAATGCATAATTGTGAATATACGAGTGTAAATACACAAAACATGCACAAAGGCAAATAGTGAGAATCTGAGAATTTTGACCAGTTGAGAGTTTTTATGTTTTACACACTGATTTATTTAGAATCTGGAAAAGTGTATAAGCTCAAAGTTGTAGGTCTCTTCAAGAGCTTTCCAACGAATCTTAGATCACCTCATTCTGAGATCAGATGAGAAAGTTATAGTCTTTTCACCGAACCCCAGTCTGAGAATGACCCAGGAACCTGCGCAGTCGACCGCCGTGGTCGCTGCGGTCGACCGCGCAGCGAACCTGGTTCTGCCAGTTCTGTTTCGGGCGGGTTTTGTTTATACCAAACCCGATTGCTACCCTAAGTATATATGAAAACCAAGTATTTCAGTTTTTAAATACTCACCAATGATTTTGGTTAAAGAGATCTAAACCTAAAAATGCTTTATTAAGAGTTAAAATTTCGATTTACTGTTTTATAACTTTTAAATCATGTGTATATAAGCTCACAAATCTTGGTGATGTTTTTGTTTACATGCTAGATGTTATTATATGATGATTCATATGTATTAGAATGTGTAATATATTGTTTGGAAGCTTGGGTGTATTGTTTGGATCGATTTCGAAGCAGAACAGAAATCTGGAAAAAAGCTTCTGTTCATTTCGCGGTCGACCGCGTGTGACGCGGCGGTCGACCGCTGGGCGTTCTGTCGAGCAGAATGTCTCTGCCCTATGCGCGGTCGACCGGAGTGGTCTCTGCGGTCGACCGCCGCGCTGTTTGTGTATATATTTGTTTTGGTTGTGTATTTTATACGCCCGAGGGGTCGCCTCGATTATCTGACACTACATTGCAATGATAGTGACTTGTCTATTCATGTGAGTTGACACTTTTGACACAAGTTTAGACCCGCACATCGAGACACGTGCGAGTTTAGGATATGTATATCTTTCCACATATACCTTTGACAATTGCACCTCTTTACTTATAGTCCATGTGTTGGGCATACATTACTATTGATCCATGTGTTGGATACTTATCATTTCGATCCATGTGTTGGACATGCATTCACATTTCAGTCCTCGTGTTGGACTATAATCCATTGAAGTCCTCGTGTTGGACTATAATCCATTGAAGTCCTCGTGTTGGACTATAATCCATTGAAGTCCTCGTGTTGGACTATAATCCACTAAAGTCCTCGTGTTGGACTATAATCCATTTCAGTCATCGTGTTGGACATTTACATATTTGACCACGTCTTGGACATTTGTTAAGCTATGAGTATGACACTTATCTGAATCAGGATATGACATGATTACATGAGATTTGGACATGATAGCTACCTAGACAGGATACGACACTTATGTGATATTGACCTTTGACACTTATATGGTTTCAGCGTGACTTTTGATTTAGTATTGAGATGGGTTGTTTCTTTAGTTTATTGTTCATGTATTAGACTTTGGGTTTTGTAATTAGGGATTTACAATTTGAAATAAAAGGTATATACATGAGGGTTTCCTTGTTTGGATTATTTCGCTCGACGTACCTATGCTCGTGTTGTAATTTACTAAATATTAAAACCCATTATTTACTAGGAGTAATGATTTTAACTATTATGTAATAACTGTACTTTCTGTATACAACGAGCCCTTTCCTTTGGGGTTGGTTGTGATATTGCTCGCTAGCGCTTTGACGCTCGTTGTCCCTCCCCCTTTCAAGTAACGAGCTAGGAGCCCGGAGAGTCGCAGGTTGATGGCGACACACTTTAGTGTTCAGCTGACTATTTTTAGATATGTTTTATTTTGGAGCTCCACTGTAAACTGTGTTTAGACATTTGAGGACTTTATTCTAGACGTGTAAAGGTCGTGTGCCTTATTTCCTTTACTCAGACTTATTGTATTTGAGATTTGTTAAAAACTCCAGTTTATTCATTTCAGACATTTACTTTGTATTCCCGTATGTTGGATGATGAAATATTGTCTCTATCATTTCATCAGTTATCTCTTGTAGTACTTTTTACTTGCTTTTGTACCTACACTTATTATTGACTCTACTAGAGTGATAGAATTGTGATGGTGAAACATGTTATTGCACGGTGTGGTGCATGGCAGGTTTGACATTCTTGGTTTTACCTTGGACTGCAGCCTTGTGTGAACCCAGGGGCGTCACACCTTATCCTTAGAGGCATAGGCCAAATGAGCACTTTCAGTCTTATCTTGCTTCAACCTGTCTTTTTCTTGCACACAGTATGAAATGAGCTCATTTAGAGTCAATTTCTCCTTTTGACAGTTATAACTGACCTTAAACTGATTGAATTGTGCAGGAAGAGACTAGAACCTTGGGTTTGGTATTTAGGAGTTTACAATTTGAGATGTAAGGTATATACATGAGGGTTTCCTTGTTTGGATTATTTCGCTCGACGTACCTATTCTCGTATTGTGAATTTCTAAATATTAAAACCCTCTTTTGTAAGATCAATGATTTAGGATCTATTATATATTATATGTATTTTTCATAAACAACGAGCCCTCTTCCCTTGGGGTTGGTTGTGATGTTACTCGCTAGCGCTTTGACGCTCGTTGTCCCTCCCCCTTTCAGGTAACGAGCCAGAAGCCCGGAGAGTCGCAGGTCGATGGCGATGCACCTTAGCTTCAGCTGTCTATTTAGTTATATTTTTATTTATGGAGCCCCACTGTAGACTTTGTTTAGACATTTGAGGACTTTATTCTAGATGTGTAAAGGCTGTGTGCCTTATTTCCTTTACTCAGACTTGTTGTATTTGAGACTTGTTAAGAACTCCAGTTTATTCATTTCAGACATTTACTTTGTATTCCCGTATGTTGGATGATGAAATATTGTCTCTATCATTTCATCAGTTATCTCTTGTAGTACTTTTTACTTGCTTTTGTACCTACACTTATTATTGACTCTACTAGAGTGATAGAATTGTGATGGTGAAACATGTTATTGCACGGTGTGGTGCATAGCAGGTTTGACATTCTTGGTTTCATCTTGGACTGCAGCCTTGTGTGAACCCAGGGGCGTCACAATTATAGACCTAGAAACACAAGAGATGTTGGGGGTGGAAAAGTCTTAGTTCACATGATCGGATGTGGTTGTTGATTATCTTCCAGGCTCGTACTAGAGAATCGTTTCGCACTGGGGCTAGTCTGTTGGGCCAGTGAACCGTTTTGTACGTGGTCAGTGAAATCGTTTCGTCATCCGAGTTTTGCTTGAGTTCGGACCAGGCTGAAATCGTATTGCGTGTAGTCCTTTACCGAATTGTTTCGTGGTATTGTATGCACGTAGAGGAACGTGAACAGTCATTTATCCGATATTACGAACATTGACCTATTTGAGATGTGGACCAATGAGCTATTATAGGATGGCTAGTTACATGACCTCGTTACTTAGATGATTATGAATTCTTATAAGATGTGGACTAGTTATATTTTCTTTTATACATAGATCGGAATTAATATTTAATTATCTATAATTTGAGACATATGGTATATACATGAGGGTTTCCTTGTTTGGATTATTTCGCTCGACGTACTACGTCTTGTATTATAAATTTTTAAGTATTAATTACATCTAGTTGTATGACATTGTTACTCGGATGTTTATGGTTTCTTCTGATTGTTATACTCTAGTAGTGGATTGCATCTAGATTGTTAGATTTTTAGTTACATGTTTCTATTGTCATTATTGTTATTGCATTTGTTCTTGCATTGGTCATTTGATCTTTTTCTCCCTTGTAGGATCTTGTCGTGTGTCATGCATGCTGACGTACTCCTGTTCTCTCGGGTTGTGCATCAGATTTAGAGGACAGACCAGTTCGGTAAGAGTCAGAGTATTCTCAACAGGAGTGCTTTGCAGACAGAGCAGAAGAAGAAGCCAAAGCTTAGTTATTTTCTTTAGTTGTTCGATGGTCCTTGTTTACTTTTGTAGCACTTTCCTTTTCCGCTTGATCAGTGTATTTTTATATTTTCCAGTATTTTAGTTGGATTGTTTTGTATCAGAACATGTTAACTCGAATATTATGTCTGTGATGATATTTCATTTGTGATATGTATCGTTTTGTTCTGAGTTGTTTATTATATTCTCGCTACTGTGATCGGGGACATGTGCCTTCGTTTTATATTGCTTGACGTTTAGCGTATTAGATTGAGTAGAAGGTCCAGTATATTTCTCCGTAGTCTAATACGTCGCGGGCTTGTTCACGTTCCGATTCTCTAGTATTTTGGGAAGCGGGGCATGACAGTATTGATCTACGGCGACATATTCTTATAACAACCTCAAAAATGTGAAAACTAGAACCATGACTGAAAATACAGCCCTAGTACATATTCTTATAACAACCTCTTCATCATCATAATCACCATCCATTTATAATTTTATTTATCAGTTAAAATTTTAAATTAAAAATCAAAACACATACATATTAAACCCATACAAGAAATATTTTTTGTAGGTCTGTGGACTTATTAATACCCAGTAAAGCTTACAAAACAAGCAACCCAGATTTTAGAACTACCATTGTACCTATCTACAAAATAAGCAGTTGATACATGATACATTATACAAAATAAGTAGCTGAGAAGTGATTAACTATTGTTGAACACATATTTTTACATGACACAAATTTAATATTTTAAATGCCAAATAAATTTAGGAAACTGAGTTGGTATTATCCAGCAGATAATTTTTTATGCACCCTATTTTAACTAAGTTAGTATTATCTGTCAGATAATTTTAATGATACAACACATTAAATTCCTAGCTAGGCGCAAAAAAATGACACCAGTTTAACTAAAGACTAGAAATTTGCTCTAGATCTTTATGATCAATAGCAGATATGGGAAATAGCTTGCAGATATGGGAAATAGACCCGCTCATGTTGGGGTTAGGAAATAAGAATAGAAAATTTTGATGACTTTGATCAATTGTTCATTAAAATAGCTTGCAGATATGGGAAATAGACACGATCATGTTGGGGTTAGGAAATAAGAGCTGAAATAGACCTGCTCATGTTGGGGAAAAATTATAAATTAAATTACCAAAAAGCACGAGATTTAGAAATGGGGAAATTAGAGAAAAAAGATAAAATAAATCATAAATCTCTTCAATTATCTACATGAAGCAGTTGTTATGAACGCATAAACCCCCAAATCTCAGATTAATATTTGAGGATAAATACTCCAAATCAGATGCATGGTAAAAATTTATAACTAAATGGCTCTATCAACAAGCGATACCTTAAAATAAAGGCAGATCGAACCTCTAGCGATTGACGGTGAGGGAACCCCGTCAACAATCAAAATCAGACTGAGCAGGTGCAGATCTGACTACGCCGCAACAAGTAGAATAGGAAAAAATTAAAAATCACCCTAAAACCCCGCCCTTTCTGCTAGATCTGGCTGAGCAGCCTTGCCAAAAATGCCTGAATGGTCGTCGACCGCTTCTATCATTTGATAGTTCATCAGCGGTAAGTTTTGTTGGCTGAAATATTACCAAAATCAAGGATTAATAATGGCAGAGCAATGGAGACGCCAAGAGGCGAAAGGGGGAATGATGAAGAGGCGGTGAAGGGAACCCTAAAAATGTTTCCCAGATTTCATTCCCGCCGCCTCAAAAAAATCGTGGCGTTAATATTTTAGTGGACGAAGTGACATTTCCCCCCGTTTTCACGCCTAAATCCGCTAAAAACACATTTCTCCAAATTGTGACGTGGAACCCCATTTCAGAGCCCCTTTTCTATAAATCAGCAAACAAACCAAACATGTGAAATGGAAATATTCCGAAACCTAAACCCTATGTAGCGCTCAAATCAATTTTCAAATCCTCCTTTTCCTTATTTTATTGGGCAAACAAACATCCCCTTAATAGAAATACATGAGGACCAACAAAAACTCCACAATCAAAGTTATAACAAATAACAAGTATTATTTAAAAAAGATAAAACTTTGTCAAGGCCCCAAAAGTAATATCTTCATATGTTGTCAGCTCCTTCACTTTTTTCCCATATGGTTCAGCCCCAAGAAGTATCACATCATGTGCTTCAGCCCTCTTTTAGCAATCATTACCCGCTAATTAAACATAGAGAGAGGATAAAAAGTATAAAACCCCAAAATACCCTTATCTCCTCTATTCTTTCATGTTGGGTCTATTTAGAGTTCATGTTAGATCTAATTTTATGTTAGGTCTATTTAGAGTTCATGTTAGGTCTAATAATAGTTCATGTTAGGTCTAATTTCAGTTCATGTTAAGTCTAATAATAGTTCATGTTAAGTCTAATTTTAGTTCATGTTATGTCTAATAATATTTCATATTAAATCTTATTTTAGTTCATGTTATGTCTAATTTCAGTTTATGTTATGTCTAATAATAGTTCATGTCAAGTTTAATAATAGTTTATGTTAGGTCTAATTTTATATTAAGTCTAATAATAGTTCATGTTAGGCCTAATAATAGTTTATGTTAAGTCTAATAATAGTTCATGTTAGGTCTAATTTTAAATTAAACTTAACATGAAGACTTAACACGAATCAAATTTGACTTAACATGAAATTAGACTTAACATGAACTGAAATTAGACCAAACATGAACTGAAATTAGACCTAACATGGACTATTATTAGCCTTAATATAAACTATTATTAGACATAACATGAACTAGAATTAGACCTAATATGAACTAAAATTAGACATAACATGAACTATGAAATTAGACTTAACATTAACTATTATTAGACTTAACATGAATTAAAATTAGACCTAACATGAATTATTATTAGACTTAACATAAACTAAAACTAGACCTAACATAAACTCTAAATAGACCTAACATGAAAGAATAGAGAAGATAAGGGCATGTTGGGGTTTTGTACTTTTTATGCTATCTCTATGCTTAGTTGGCGGGTAATAATTGCTAAAAGAGGGCTGTAGCACATGATATGACACTTCTTGGAGCCGAACCACAATGGGAAAAAGTGAAAGGGATGCAACACATGAAGATATTACTTTTGGGGCCTTGACACAATTTTCCCTTAAAAATAGAGAAAATTATAGATAATTGACATAAGATGTTTATCTTGCTAATCTAAGACATCTTAGCTTTAATCATTAATTCACTAATGGTAACATTGTTTTTTAGAGCCATATCATCAAATGGAGTCTCTTTGAAAAGATTTGGCTCTATAATCCATGTGTTTTGTCTCTGCACTACGATCTCACAGAAATTTTAATATTGCAATCACACCAATAATGGTAAGAAGAAAGATGGAAATCTCTCAATTATATACTCTCTCTCTCTCTCTCTCTCTCTCTCTCTCTCTCTCTCTCTCTCTCTCTCTAGTACCTAACCCGTGTGTAGGCTGTCTAAAAATCACAATAGATAGCTTATTCAAACAAGCTCCGACAACGGAGGTCACAAATCAGACGACTTCCCAATCACTGCATCCGCAACTCCACAATTGCCACAAACGGCGACACCTCACCTCTGAGATGATTGATTTCATTGATGCTGTGACAACAGCATGGGCTAATATCGTAGCAACTATTAGAGATGCTATGAGCGTGGGGACGATTCAGAAATAAAAGTTGACTCAAGTTGGTTGACGGTTGCTGATAGAGAGCCTAGGCGCGAAATATTCATTTTAAGACACTATGGGATGTTGATTCCCGTCTAGCTCCTACAACGAAAGCTACAATCAAATAGCTTTCGGGGTCGATGATTCGAACATATATGTCGAATAGTTGCTGGTAGAGAGCTCATGGGCGAATATTCATCTTTAAGAACTAGGATGTTTTGATTTCCCGTCTAGCTTCCTTACAACGAAAGCTACAATCAAATAGTTATTCGGGTCGCGTTGAACGAATGTGCGAATGGAGGGGCTTTTCACATAGATCCGAATAGCTTACAATTCAACGCACTTCGACGACCGGCATGAAACTTATTCAGCAGTCTTCGCATCCCTTACAGGCTGAAAGTTACCAATCTGAGACTTTCACCACTCCACAACAGCTAAAGCCAGGAATTACTGAACAACGGGTCCTGCAACAGCTCTTACAGGAAAAAGTTAACAAGTCAAATGGCCTCCTTGAAACACGGGATGTCACACCGCGTCACAAGTGGAAATCGAAGGCGACCCCTCGCGTTCGTCAAATGCACAAGCAACGCGGAGCGACCCTCCGCGTTCAATGGTGTTCAACCAACGCGGACCCTCGCGTCGTCAATTGCACAAGCCAAACGCGAGCGACCTCGCGTTCAATTGGTGTTCAAACCACGGCGACCCTTCGCGGTTCGGACAATGCGACAAGCCAACGCGAGCGACCCTCGCGTTTCAAATGGTGTTTCAACCGAACACGACCGCTGCGTCGACAATGCACAAGCAAACGCCGAGCGACCCCTCGGCGTTCAATGGGTTCAACCAACAGCGACCCTCGCTGTCCAATGCCCACAAGCCAAACGTTGAGCCGACGCTCGCCTTCAATGCGTGTATCAGCTAACACCCAAACTTCCGCGTCTCAATTCCCAAGAAACACGAAGTTTTTGAGTTTCTTAAACGCCAGATATGGGCGTTTGACTTATTCAAACATAAGTCGGAACGTTCCAAAACCGTTTATCCCACGTATCTGAGGATTTTCGCCCACGTAGGGAGCGGATATAGTGGGTCAGTTACAACTCTTATCCTCCCTATAAAAGCTCCACGAACCAACAGAGCAACAGGTTGGAATTTTTTGACATCTGAACCGCAACAGGTTGGAATTCTTCAGGATTTCTCAAACCACTCAGGCTTGGAGATTCAAGCAGCAACGAAATCCTTAGAGATTTAGGCATTTTGAATCCAAACTCAGAAGAATCAAATCTGAAGAGGATTCTTCGACAACAGAAAAAAAAACAGCTTGATCCATCAACCGAAATTTTCGGTTCCAACAACTCTATTCCAGCAGTTCAAACTCTGTGTCAGAGTTCTTAAAACTCATTCAGAGTTATTCATTTAAAACTTTCCACGAAAAGGTCATCGTTTCCCACGAGATAAAGACGGTCGGATAAATAACCCGTCAACTGGAGAGCAAGGGTTCGACGCAATCCAATCGAATGAAGCACTCCATCGCTGTCGCACCAGAAAACCCAGTTTTAAACAAAGGCGAAAATCAAAGTTTCGTTTTCCTTCTCTTTTGTAATCAGTTGCAACGAGATCAAAGGAATCAAAGTCAACATTTTTCTCTATATTCATCTTCTTTACAATTTTCTCTACATACAAAAGCATGGCGGACTCCGCTGGGGACTAGCTTATCCGACGATGAAAAGTGGTTGGCTCAGTCCGCGTCCACCTCTTGGAACGACTGTTTAGAAACTCTCGTCGTAGAGTTTGATCAGGCGAAATACGAGGAAGCCCTCATCCTCGGATCGCTTAGCCCCAAGGCTAAACATGGTGTCCTGTTAAATACTCCAGGAGATCAATTCTGTTATTTGAAGAGCGAATGAAAGCCATTCCTCTCTTT
>NC_033801.1:56599477-56609093 GCF_001876935.1 Asparagus officinalis
GTCTGATCATTAGCTACATGACCTCGTTACCCGATCGATTTTGGATTCTTCTGATTATTATATTCTAGTAGTGGATTTCATTTAGATTATTACTATTATTATTATTATTGTTATTACCATTATTGCATTGGTCGCATGACCATTCTATTCTTCCTTTTGGGATCTTGCCGTGCGCCATGCACCTGACGTACACCTGTTTTCTCTAGTGTACGTCAGACTTAGAAGAAGAACAGGTTCAGCGTGGAGATGCGCCAGAGCCGAGTATTCTCAGCAGGAGTGTCTTGTAGACGAAGCAGAATAAGAGTTGAAGCTCAGTTATTCCTTTCAGTTTATTTTCGTAGCATTTCCTTTTCCGCCTGATCATTGTATTTTATATTCTCTAGTATTTCATTCAGATAGTTTGTATAAGGGCATGTTTGGCCCGAATATTATGTCTGGATGATCATTTCAGTTGTGATATGTATCTTTTGGTTCTGAGTTGTTTATTATATTCTCATTACTGTGATCGGGGACCTGTGCCTTAGTTTGTATTTCTTGACGCTTAGCGTATTAGATTGAGAAGACGGGGTCTAGCACTTATCTCTTCTCAGTTTAATACGTCGCGGGCTTGCTCGCGTCCCGATTCCCTGGTATTTTGGGAAGCGGGGCATGACACCCGCTCGAGTCGAAAATTGAATTCACCTAAGAACGGTGAACTCGCCAGTGTACTCGTCAGCCGCTACGCGGCGTACAGGGATGGGCCTTCCCACTTCCCACGACGTGAAGGGAGGGAGCACAGTACTCCAAGCCCATCAAGTAGCCGCTCACAGTACGAGCAACCAGTCAAATCCATGCAGTCGCCAAGTCCGCCTGCATGCTCACAATTGAAGCTCACCTCGCCTGCACGAGTCAAGAGTTGAATCCGCCCGCGATCAACAAGCTCGTCGAACTAGTACCTGGCAGCCACAATAGCATGTCTTCTCACGACGTGAAGGGAAGGAGTACAGTGCTCCGAGCCCATCAAACAGCCGCTCATGGTACAAGCCAAAGGCATGGCATCTCCCAACAGTATATGGTCATATCCCATGATTCAAGGAGCGGCCATGCCGTCTCTCTTCTATTTAAGAACTTCTTCCAGCCACGGAGAAGGGGTTCGGTCAGCAGTTCAACTCAGCAGTTGAATTCGCTCATAGTCAATTGATTAAACCAATCAGTTGGCTGAACCACTAGCTCTCGACTCTCGACTGATTTGACGACAAGCTCTTTGCATAATCTTTGCACTGTAGCATCTTCTCCTAGTTTTGGGCCATGATCGCCATCAAACTCGGAGACTCGAACTCTACCGACCCGAGCTCCTACTGCATACTGAAGCTCGCCAGCAACCTTGGTCGAATCGTCCAAGGGAAGCAGGCTCGGTGCGAGAACCGAGCGAGGCGTCTTATAGCTACCGAAAGTCCCCACATTAAACAAGGAAGGTATTCCCTTCGCTTCTGCTGTAATTTTGATTTATTAGTTTGTAATAAGCTATTCTTATCAATACAAACGAAATCCCTATTTTGGGAGATCAAAATTTACACCTACAGAAGATGGCAACCACAGTGGGAGAAACTATTTCTTCAACCGAAATGATGGTAGCTCAGTTCGACGAGGTTGCTGTTGGGACGACCGTGGAGTCCCTAGAAATCGAGTTTGACCAAGCCAAGTACGAAGAGTACTTGTCTTCTTCCTCCTCTGGTGGAGACGTGTCCCGCAAACGCCACAGAGTCGGGCGTAGAGGCCGACCTCAAACGGTCAAAGCCCCCACGCCTGGAGACTCTATCCCAGTCACGTCAGGGGAGCCCGCTCCCTCCAGATCGATCAAGACCAGACCAGAGGTCGAGGGCACAGGGCGAAACCCTGCCAGATAGGTCGCTAAATGACCCTCGCAGGCATCCGCTCAGGAGCAGACAGTGGTTCATTTCGGTGTAGACCACGTCGTCGCAGTCCACACAGACAATCCTCTCTCCAGAAGAGCTCACTAACGGCAACGACAGGCCCTCGCCCAATGGGAGGCCCGAGCTTTCGACTCATACGACGGCCTGAATTATTACCCGGGTTTTAAGAGTGTAAGACGAAGCCCTCCCGGCACTGGAAGGCTCTCCAAATCAGGCGCGCCAACCAAAATGGACGAGACCGCCTACCCAGGTGGATTTCGCTTCTCAGGTCAAATCCCTGATGCAAACGGACCATCCAGAACGAGCGAGCCTACCCGGGTAGACGAACCCTCAAAAGCGGGCGAGCCTCGCCATGGCCACTTGACAGATAAGCGTAACGAGCGAGAGAGCCTTGACCACAAAGGCAAGGCAGTGGGCGATATTTCACAAACTCGCCTACATGAGCGAAGGGTTGAGTTTCGCCTGCATGCCGGAGTTCGCCCAAGCGCGAAAACTCGCCTATCAAGGTGAACTCGCCTAACTCCAACACCTAACCATTCCACCCAGTGTACACCAGGGAGTGCATCCAAAACTCTCTCTTGCGATCACTCGGACAATCTGTCTGAGGCTGGGGGTTGTCACCAACCACCCGCGGAAGATCTCCGAGGGTACCTAACTCGCAAACGCACCATGCAAGAGGTGAGTCCGCAATGTCACTGCGAGAGACTCATTCAGGCAGTACTCACTGACTGCCAGTGTGTGGAAATGGCGAGGCCTTCGGTATTCGAGAGACTCGCTCAACGGCCCTCTAAGCCGAGATCTTCGAGTCGGAGGCGTTACCATCGCAAGAGACCTGCCGTCGATGAACTGGAGCTCCCGTCCGCCACAATCAATATGACGGACAAGGGTAAGGCCGTGCTTTCTTGTTCTCCAGATTCGGACTCCTTCCTGGGACCTACTCCTCCACTCATTCAACATGGACAAGACGGTATATACCAGCGTACCCGTAGTCGCACGGGGGTGAGCATTGTGTTCGATTACTCAACCTTAGCACCTCCCTCCGACGGCGAAGATGAGGTTTGCTCAGCGGCAGCCACATCCCAAACATCACACTCAAGTCAGGACGCACTAGCAAGGGTACACATGACCGACACCCCGAACGATCAAACGGTGGCCAAGAAGTTCGAAGAGCAACAGGCGACCATCGACTCTTTAAGGGAAATGTTGGAGCAACTTCTAAATAGGAAGAAGAGAAAGAACCCAAACACAACCTGTACCGCCGACAGACGGGGGCATAAGGAGTGGATAACCTCCCCATCGTCACCGACTGAAACGGGAGGCATAATTTGCGCCCACAATCTGATTACTCTTCAAGAACATCGTTAGGGAGTCTCATACTGGGGGTAGCGCCCGCGACAAGGGTTCGATGAGTTCCCAAGCCCAGCTCTTAACGCCTTGTAAAGCTCCAACAGAACATGAACCAAGCTGGCGACTCGGTCCGACCCTTATCACCTGGTCGAGTGGATATCCAGTCCCAATACCCAGCGCGAGAGTTCAAGGCCGAATGAGCTTGGTGCAGTTCGGATCGCGCCAATGGCTTACCCCCTCACAGCACATCTACTATTTTATGGCGCAGACCGGATTCCTTACGGGGAACGACGCTATTCTCACCCGGTTATTCATAGGCACCCTCAAAGGGGTAGCATTTGAATGGTTCCGCAAGTTAGAACCCGACTCTATCAAGTCATGGGCCGATGTGAAAAAGCTATTCTTGGCCCGCTTCTTCGACGACGACACGGAGGTGTCGATGGCCACCCTCCTCGCCGAAAAGCATCGAAAGTCGGAACCGGTCAACGACTTCGTGAAGAGATTCAGGAACCGATCGGTCCACTGTCAGGACCAAGTTTCCGAATCCACACTAATCGAAATGTGCCGCAATAATCTCTCCATCCACATTCTGTCTAAGGTCGGCGCGGTGGAAACCAAGACCTGGAAAGAACTTGTTTGTCAGGGCGAAAAACATGATCAAAAGGTTAGAAGCCGAAGAGCCACATCCTAAGAAGGGAGCCGTAGAGCCGACCCTGTCAAAGAATCCCCCTCGAACAAGAGGAAAAGAGATCATGGCCATCGATTCCGCCCCGACACCCAAAACGACTCAAAGGCCGAAGCCCAGGCAATTCGAACAACGTCCCCCACGGCAATACGACTTCAAGGAAGACCAAGTGGTGGCGACATTCGATACTCTACTCAAGAGCAATCGAATTAAATTACCGGAGGTCACAAAGCCTGAGGAGGCGAATAAAACCAATGACCCGAGTTACTGTGCGTATCACAGATTCCTCGGTCACCACACCTCCAAGTGAACATGGGCGATGAGACTAATCCCAAGCCCATATTCATTAGTGGTAGTCTACCTCCCCAAGAGAAGGAAGATCTCATCGCCCTCATACGGGAATACATTGATATCTTCGCAAGGAATTATGAGAACATGCCCGGCCTCGATCCACGGTTCACCATGCGTCGCCTCAACATTGGCTCAGATGCCAAACCAGTAAAACAATAGCAGAGGTGGTTTCGTCCGCAGATCATGGAGGCAATCGAGGCCAAAGTGAAGAAACTGATCGAATTCGGCTTCATCAGAGAGGAACAACACCCCGATTGGGTAGCTAATATTGTTACAGTCCTGAAGAAGAACTGTAAGATTCGCATCTGCATTGACTTTAGGGATCTTAACGCTGCGTGCCCTAAAGATGAGTTTCCTTTGCCCATCACGGATGTCATCATTGATAACACGTACGGGTTTGAGAGGATGTCCTTCATGGATGGATTCTCAGGGTACAATCAAATCAAAATGCAACCCGAGGACGGGGTTTGAGAGGATGTCCTTCATGGATGGATTCTCAGGGTACAATCAAATCAAAATGCAACCCGAGGACGAAAAACACACTTCATTCAGGACTCCCATGGGGGTATACTGCTACACGGTAATGCCATTCAGACTCAAAAACGTAGGCGCAACCTACCAACGCGCCATGAGCATGATCTTTCGAGATCACCTGCGAAAGACGGTCGAGTGCTATGTGGATGATTTGGTCGTGAAAAGTCATAGTAAAGAGGACCATCTCCAAGACTTGAAGGTGATGTTTGAACTCATGAGAACTCACCAACTCAAGATGAATCCTACGAAGTCATTCTTAAGGATGTCCTGTGGTAAATTCCTCGGGTTCGTGGTAACAACAAAAGGAATCTGAATTGACCCAGATAAGGTACAAGCTATTCAAGAGCTTCGGCCGCCCCGAAATCATAAGGAACTAAGGGGTCTTCAGGGACGATTGGCTTACATCCGGAGGTTTATTTCAAATCTTTCGGGTAAGTGTCAACCCTTCTCCAAACTGATGAAGAAGGGTACTTCCTTCGTGTGGGACGAGCCTTGCCAATGGGCCTTTGAGGAGATCAAAGCTTATCTCTCGAACCCGCCTGTCCTCGCGGCTCCAATCTCGGGAAAGTCATTCCTCATCTACGTACGAGCTATGGACCATTCTCTGGGCGTCCTCTTAGCACAAAATGACGATGCCGGCCACGAGCAGGGCATCTACTACTTGAGTAGAACTCTACAGGGCGCCGAACGACGATACCCTATGGTCGAAAAGGAGTGTTTGGCCTTGGTATTTGCCATCCAAAAGATGCGACACTACCTAGTTGGCCAAACTATCCATGTCATTTCCCGGATGAACCCCATCCGAGTCTTCATGACGCAGCCTGCAGCCTTAAACTGGCGTTTGGCAAGATGGGCGCTCCTGCTGTCGCACTACGACATTCACTTCATGCCACAGAAGTCAGTCAAAGGATAAGCTATCTGTGATCTCATGGCCAGTCATCCGCTAGGTGCGAAAACTGACTTATTCGAAGATTTGCCAAATGAGCCCCCCGAAGTCAACACAACCTCCCCGCCGGAAGCCTGGCAGATGTTCTTTGACGACGCATCTCGCGTCGGCACGAGCGGATCCATCGTGGCAGGAGTGGGGGTGGTCCTCACTTCCCCACAGCCCACAGAACCACGTATTACCCAGAGCCTTTTTCTCTAACTGAGCCATGCACCAACAACGTGGCCGAATATAACGCGTTACTCATCGGACTCGAGTTGGCAAGAGGGTTAGAGATAAGACATCTCGAAGCCTACGGCGACTCTCAGCTAATTGTCAAGCAGATGACGAGGGAATACGAAGTCAGAAACGACGACCTGATCCCACTTCACAAAGCAGCCACCAAGTTAGTAGAGTCATTCGAAAGCTTCCGCATCGAGCATGTGCTCCGCTCTAAGAACACGTACGTGGACGCCCTCGCATTCATGGCAGCTAACTTAGCCCAGCCACCAGAAACGACTCAATGGGTCACTGTGGCAAGCCGAAGACTCTTTCGACCAAAAGACGTTTTAGAAGTGAACGCCACTCACCAAGTTTCGGATCAACCCGACCCGAAAGATTGGCGTCTCCCGATCATCGATTACGTCCTGTACGGTATGCTGCCCGAAGACGATAGAGAACGAGAGTCTGTCCGCCGACGTGTCTCAAGGTTCTACTACGATTCGACTACAAAGGCGTTGTATCGAAGGTCATATGACGGCTTGTTACTTCGATGTCTTTCAAAGACAGAAGCACGAGAGGCTCTGCGCGAATCCCATGACGGCACCTGCGGAGCTCAGCAGCCCGAACCCAAGCTTTGGGATCGATTACGAAGGATAGACTATTTCTGGCCTGGGATGGTCAGCGACGTGGTTGCTTATGCAAAGTGTTGCCACGTGTGCCAAATCCACGCCAACTACCTGCATCAACCTCCTGAAGACCTATACCCGACAACGGCGTCTTGGCCCTTCGAAGCATGGGGGATGGACATCGTCGGACCAATATCCCCGCCGTCGGCGAGAGGTCATCGCTTCATCCTCGCGATCACCGACTACTTCTCTAAATGGGCTGAAGCCATCCCCTTAAGAGAAGTCAAGACCAATGACGTGATTAAGTTCATCAAATATCATGTCATATACCGATACGGCGTGCCTCGACGTATCATCCATGATAACGGCACACAATTCGTTAGTCATGCGTTTACCCGGTTTTGTGATAAGTTCCGGATACAGAACCTCTCCTCTACAGCCTACAACCCTTCGGCGAATGGCTTGGCCGAGGCCTTCAACAAAATAATCATTAAGATCTTAACCAAGCTGACTTCCAACAACAAGCGCGATTGGAACGAGAAGCTGGGTGAGAGCTTATGGGCGTATCGCACAACGGTTCGTACACCGACCTGTAACACGCCTTATTCACTGGTATATGGCTGTGAGGCCGTGTTACCATTAGAGATTCAAATTCCATCCCTCCGTGTCGCCCTAGCTACAGAGATGACCACTGAGAACAATCATCAATGACGCCTCGCGGAACTTGAAGCGTTGGATGACAAGCGGCTTGAAGCTCAACAACACATTGAGTTCTACCAAGCCCGAATGGCTAAGGCTTTCGACAAAAAAGTCAAGCGTCGATCCTTTAAGGAGGGAGAATTGGTGCTCGCCGTCCGACGACCGATGATTCTCACTTCCAAGAAGAAGGGAAAATTTCAGCCCAAATGGGAAGGACCGTTCGTAGTAGATAATCTATTCGAATGGAGCTTATCGCCTCGTCAAACCGAATGGCGACAAGATCATGATGCCTATCAATGACAAGTTCTTGAAGAAGTACTACCCTTAGTCCTCTTTCAAACTCCTGCTGGTGTAAGAGTATAAACTGCCCCTCCAAACTCCCACGAGTGCATGAGTCTAAACTGGTCCTCACTCCCTCCAACTAGTACATGAGGCTAAATTGTTCCTACTTCATATACTCCAACGGGAAACCCTATACGAGACGCTACAAATAGTGTTCTTAAGTGTGACCTAGATCGCCACTTGGCCCGACCTTCTTACAGTTAGGACCAAAACAACCCTGTCATGTTAACCCTCAACTCTGACAAAATCAACTTACCAATCCACTCCAATAGGATGGTGAGCCCACCAAAGTCGCTCACATCGTGGCAACCAACCCTGTCATGTTAACTATCCCCTCTGTCTGACAAAATTAACTTACCAATACTCTTCAATAGGATGGTGAGCCTATAAAGTCGCTCACATCGCGGCAAACAATCCTATCATGTTAACCCTCACCTCTGACAAAATCAACTTACCAATCTCTTTCAATGGGATGATAAGTCCTCATAGTTGCTTCGATCGCAACAAAATTCTGTCATGTTAATGATCACCTCTGATAACTAGCCCCGTTATTCCTACGAGTAACACAGCCTAAGTAGTAACCTACCATGCGACGTGTTGCTACTTCGGTCAATAGTCACACTCTTACGTCCCTGAACTACCTAACCTATCCCGGGTATCCTAATATTCTCTTAGAATAACCGATGGATAGCAGCCTACCATGCGACGGCTCCTACAGCAATCGATCGTCACATTCCTACATCCCTGAACGATTCGATTATCATTCCCGTCGTCATCCTCGCGAACGACGATGATTATCAAAGGCGGCTTAATAGACAACATGTCCCAACCGCCCCCTCAAGTAGCAACTCGCCAAATGGCAAGTCATTGTTGGGGTCTTCAGCTGGTCGCATGCACAAGCAACTGCTCTTTGTTTCAGGTTTCGCCTGAGCTACAACGCGAAAGTCGGGGTTAACCCGACCCCACGCTGCGAACAACCAAAAGCAGAAGGGGAGCCTAGTGACTAACTCTAAGACAGACTCGTCGAAGGCTCGCCACACTACGAAAAATGGTATAACTGGCTCGACTCAGGCGATAGGCAGCACAGGCGAGTCCAGCACAATGGTTATCATGGACTAACCAATAGTCCTAAGCACAGATCAAACGCAGAAAATAAAGAAAAGACTGTGCATGCAAAGCAGTAAATAAACAAAAGCGTAACAGGCCATTCCAGACCAAATTTACAGACATAAAGTTTTAAACTGTGATGCATCAAGCATCAACAAAACTACAAAACAGTTTTTAGCAAAGAGAGGGACGCATTACATCAACTTGAAAAGACTGAAACTGGCGATTTTCGCCTTGATAGCCGTGAGCTCAGCCGCCTGTCTGGCTCGGGCCTTCGCCTCCTGCCTCTGCTGAAACCTGACAAAAGCAGCCTCACCATCCTTCCTCTTCCTGGTGAAGGAGCTGAAGCGCTCTCGACTCCGTTTCAGCAGCGTGACTGAGCTGCATCTTCTCGTGCTCAAGCCTTTGCAGGTTCGCCTCTCCTTCGAGGGACCCAGCGTCCATGAAGAAGGCGGCGTCCAGGTAGACATCCATCTCAGCCAACACCGCGCGATGTCGCTGGCGCAAACGTTTGAGCTCGGCCTCCTTCCCCAGAATGCGCCTAGCCAAGTCTTCGCGCTCAAACAGAGCGCTCATCACGAGAGGCGCCGGCTCAGCATCAGCATGCACCAACTCTTCCAGGCGATGCATCAGTATCCCTAAACATTGAAGCTCCCACTCGCATTGCCGGGCCAGCTGGCGACCACCCACACGGCGGATCTCCTCCAGGCCTTCGGCCACGAAGAGGAGCACGTCGTCATACCCCCCCGACGCCTTGGCCGATCATGACAGTCGTTCGGCGAAGGTCCTCCTCCAACTTCTGAAGGAGAACAAGCATCAGAGTGGGATCTGCGGTAGCGGACCCTTGGACCGAACCAGCCACGGC
>NC_033801.1:56609103-56641830 GCF_001876935.1 Asparagus officinalis
GCGTCGACACCGACGACAGCGGAGGAGGAAGCAACCTCCTTGCCCTTCGAAGCATTCGATTCGGAGGCCATTGAGTAAAGCAGGGAGAGTTCTGTGATTCTCTTCTGGCGCATTTTTTTCGTAAGCACGAGAACTCTATCGAAGAGACCGCGAGCACATTATATAGCCGAGAGCTGAACGGCTAGGATTTGCTACCTCAAGTAGATCGAACGGCTCAAATCTCTAGCGACGCTTCGAGTTCGACGCCCATAAAAGCTTCGCCATTGGGACTCCAAACCAACCGTTCGGACTGAGCGCGGAAGGCGAAGCGTCCCATCACTTCGCAATTAATAAGGACTAACGCGCCAACATCGCCCTAGCTAGCAAGCATTTGGGTCCGCGGGCAGACGCGTGGCACAAATTCGCCTGCGCTTGAGTTTTTCTTGCAGCACAAACTCGCCAGCATTTGAGTTTAGCTTTCAACGCAAACTCGCCATCACTTGAGTTTCACTAAACTCGCCACCAGCTTAAGTCTCGCTTACAACACGAACTCGTCAGTTTGCCTGTAGCGTAAACTCACCCAGGCCTAAGCTTCGCCTGCGGCATGAAATCGCGTGTAGTTGAGTCTACCCGTCACATGAGCGAGACGCTGAATGGCGACACAACGAAATATAAAAAGAGTATGTGCACAACGAGAAAGTGCAAACTTCAAACAAAGTTATGACTTTACAACCAAGAGAGTCATAACATTACATTCGAGAAACAAAACATGAAACGAAACATCTTGAATCTACTCTTGTCCACGGGCTTATTCTAGGAGTTTGAAAGACGCAAGCTTGGCTCTGACCGTGGCTATCTTCTCCGCATGCATGGCGCGAGCTTCTTCCTCTGCCTCTTGATGGACCCGCGCCTTGAAATAAGCGTTAGCAACGACATCCTCCTGAAGCAGCAGTGGAAGATTATGCCTCTCCCAAGCAAGATAGCCTTGCACCGTCTCGCTCTGAATGCGCAGGCCCGTCAAGACTGATTCCTCCTCTGCGCGCGAGATCGTACCTAAAAAAGATCGAAGAAACGACAAACTCCATGTCAGATTGCAATAGGCGGTGCCGAAGATCCAGATGATCAATAAGGGCCTCTTTGTCTTCTATGTCTCGCCTTGGACACTCTTGTTGCCACGCGGCGCGACGGCGGACTGGAGCCAAGAATAGCTTCACTTCGGACTCTAAATCCGCATGTCGCAAGTTCTCCAATTTCGTTAGGAGCAGTTTCAAAGTGATGAGTCTCACGACGTTCTCCAACACCTCTAACTGGGCCAGAACGGAGTCTGAGGGTTTAGGCTCCGAATCACAGTCAGGCGTGAGGACCGAAGAAGAGGCATCATCCCCTGTCCTCTTCTCACTAGACGCCTTCGCTCGCGGTACCATCTTGAACAAGAAGGAGACAATCAACGCAGTTCCCCCTAGAAAAGAGGGCAATGTATGACGTACGGACCAAGTACGTGTCCGTCATCCAACAGTCCAGATTGGGCGGCGGAACCATCCATTACACCGCCTTTAATGCGAGACGACGTGCCAATGTCAGTCCAGTTAGCGAGCACTTGAGACCACGATCAGACACGTGGTTATCCCCAAATAAGCATTAATCTCATCTTCAGCTTGATTTGACTATGGTCAGAATTCGCCTATGGCTAAAATTCGTCTGCGGCTTGAGTTCGCCTGTAGTTAGAATTCACCAGCGGTTTGAACTCACCTGTATTTAGAATCCGGCTGTAACTTGGATTCGCCTATAGTTAAAAAACCCACCTGCAACGGCCTCACAAAGGAAGATAAAAAAACCGAAAGATGAGAGGCAACAGCAACTAGGAGAAGTATGTGCACAAACGCATTTGGGAAACCAAAAGAGTGTAACATTCATCCAGTTTTAAGACAATACATTTGAACAAAGTTATGACTTCGTAATCAAACAAGTTATAACACGACGTCAAAAGCAAAATGAAACAAAATGTCTTATAACACAGCTTTAGATTTAAGAGCCTAGTCCAGCAAACTAAAGGACGCAAGCTCTGCTTTAACTGTGGCCACCCTTCTCGCGTGGTCCTCCCGGGCCTTGTCCTCAGCCTCTTTCCGAGCCTCTTTCCGAGTCCGAGCTTCAAAGCTTGATTGGGCAGCACAGTCTTCTGGCACAGTGTTTGAAGGGTTCGAGTTGCCTCCTCGACGGTCCTCCTGACATCTACGCTCTCAGATTGAAGCCCTTTCAGGGTCGTCTCCGGTTGATCCAACTCGGCCCTCAGACGGGATACGGTGGAAGTAAGAGTGCCCATCCGTTCCCCTAGGGGAGATTCCAAATCTGCTATTTCCCTGGAGAGAACTTCTTACTCCCAGGCCTCACGACGCCGAACGCGAGACAAGAAGGGCTCCACCTCAGCTTCCGGACCCTCTCGCAACAAAGTCTCCAGATTCGTTAGGCGTGACTCCAGATAAAGGAGCCTCTGCATACAAATGTGTGGCAAGCCGGCGTTCACCCAACCGCCTGAGATCGGCCATACGATCCTAAAGGGACTTTTTGAAGTCAGCATAGGTCACCATGCCAAGACTGACGAGAGAGATTACCTACTTCACAGCACTCTCGAATTCCTCGGCATGAGCCTGTATAGACAAGGAATCTGAGGAAACAGGTTCTTGGCCCTGAGCAAGTGCCGCGATGGGTGGAACCTCGAGGCAAGGCTCAGCCCCAGATGGCGGAACAGGGTTTGAGGCAGAGGAAGTCGCGATTCCCTCAGATTCGTCGTCAGAAATCAAAATGGGCTTGACCGCACGCTCTTCAGTAGTCGGCGCTTCGTCCTGAACTGCACAACATGACAGCGACATAACAAGGAGTTAAAAGCGAGAAGTATCGACTTGACTTGCGACCCTCTAATCGAACTGCACGAAAACCTGGACAAAAAGGTACCTTCGGCGGCAGCGGCCTCGGTGGCACCCGAGGAGGACACCCCCTTTCCTGTTTTCGAAGCGACTCTCTTCACCTTCAGCGCCATTTCGAGTGCAACGAGAGGAAGAGTGAGTTTTCTCCGGAGAAGACAACAAGAAAACTACAACCTCCCTTAACAAGGGGGAGGGGCGTTAAATACTCATGGCCTGGACGATTGTCCGCCGTTCGATCAAACCGTTCAAAACCGAACAGTCAAAAGTAAGGCTGAACGGTTTAGGATCCCGCGTAAATGATCGAGATCCGGCAGTTTCGAGACACGATCTCTCACCAACGGCCCAGATCGGGCATGAAGAACGAAGAGGCCCACTACGCCGTCTTTAATGTGAAACGACATACCCACGTCATCTTAACTGAAGATATTAACGCATAAATTGACACGTGGCCCACTAAGAACGGAGCCCGCCCGCGGGTCGAATTCGTCATTTGAACTCATACTGTTCGAGCTCATCTGATGGTTGAGCCGTTTAGGCTCGTACACCACTCTGAAACTCAAGTCAGTCCTAATTTCGCCTATGCCAGCTGGATGTCGCCAGTCGCCTGGAACCTGCCAGCCAGCCTGGAATACCGCCGCCAGCTAGGTCCTCCTGCGCGACCTGGGCGGATCCGTGCTTGAACAACGAAAAAAAAAAGTAGACCATACCAATAGCTTTAGGGCGCGCATTAAGGGAAATAATGACTAGGAAAAAAGCTATAATTCCATTCATTAAAAGAGATTCAGCATACAACGCATAGAATCAATAGCATATTACTGTTTAGGCTATATAAAAATTGCCTATAGCCGTCCTCAAACACAGTTCAAGACAAGGAGAAGACGATAACATTATTGTCCAAGTCAAGGGAAAATTATATCCAACACCAGTAAGCGTACCGCAAGTTGGCATTTCAATAAGATGTTTGCGGGCATGAGTCAGCCAAAAACGCATGAACGTATGCAAAAACAAAAAAAAAGCAAACTTAGAGGGCTTACAAACCGCAAAATGTCAAAAAAAGACGCAACGAAAACACACTCAGAATGCTCAAGCTAAGCGCGCAAGGCACCAAATGCGTGGCTCGCACCCATGCGAGCCCACAAATGGTGACTTGCCATCAGTCCCGTCAGCCACCAGACACTTCCTTGAGCCTACCAAACCTCCAAAACGTGGTGGAATTTGATGATTTTAAGCGATTCTTTCGCTCCCAGACCCTACCCTAACAGTTTTTGAAGGTTATTCCTAGCACGTTTAAGCGGTTATTAACTGCAGATAACGTTTAAACATCAGTTCTTATCCAAAAACACGTCTCCAAAAGCCTATAAATAGAAGCCTAGGGTCTTCTTTAAAGAGGATCTGAAGTTGAGAAGGCGATGTGTTGTCAAATTGTCCAGCTAACCATAAATTTCAGAGAAGGATCATCAGATCTTGGCGAACACTTTCATAAAGAAAGTCCTTCGAAAGGTTTGTGATTCTTTCCCCTTCTTTCCTCCGGATTAAACTTGGTTTTAATCTCGAGAAGAACCACAATCTCGCTTGGTCGTGATTGTTGCTTCCGCAATTATTTCCTTTGTGAAACAAGAGCGTAATTATATTGTCTATCAGGTTTGATCTGCGGTGGTCCATGGACTAACGCGTCCCCGGCACAGGCAAAGATCCCACGCAAAGCAGCGGGAGATAAACTACTACTGTGTTTTGTTTGATAAGGTTGTAATCTTTATTTTCCATTGTAAGAAGATCTTATAAAAAGATTAACTTTTCTTCCAGTTCAAACTTGTAATCGATAAACGGTGTACCAGGTTTGAAAGCAATGGAAAAGGCAACTTTTGACGAAAACAAACTGGCGACCATAGTGGGAGCCAACAGCTTTTCTGCCGAAGCTGTAGTGTCACAGCCAAAGATCATCATCCCGATCAATGAAGAGGTCGAGTACGAGTTTGACCAAGCAAAGTATGAGGAATACTTATCCTCATCTTCCAGATCATCCTCTCCTCGCAGAAATAGGAAAGACTCCACAAGGAAAGGTCGAGGACACTTGGATCTGAAGGTTCAAAACCAAGATCCTCATCCCGCAGCGACTCAAGGAATACCTTGCAAAGCTGAAGCCACTACTGAAAACGCGCCGACCTTATCCAAGAGAGCGCGTCAAAGACGACGTCAATGCCTCACACGCCAATTGGCCAAAGCTTCCGAGCTAGTTGATGGGATCCGCTATGAAGCGGATCTGAAGTCTAGCAAGACACAGCCACCACAGCCAGCCAAGCGGGCGATCTGGTCCAAATCAACACGGCCGAATGAGTGGCGTCCCCTGTTAAGAAAACACGATTCAACTCTTTGAAGAACTGTACCAAGAAACGCCACGCTTTACTTGCAGCCAAGCAAGAATTCTGGTTCAATAAGCCCAGATATTGCAAAAACAAATGATGTAGACAACTAGACTGATCAAAACCACGTCAATATCTAGAGCGAGCCGAAAATCCAAAATTAAGGCCCGAAAAACCAGCCGTTATCGCTGCTGCTCGGCCAGGCCCCGCAGCCACCAACTGCTGGCTCGGCCAGGGCCCGAGCCACCAACTGCTGTGCTCGTCCAGCGAGCCCACAAAACACTGGCTCGGCCAAGGCCGAGCCACCAATTGCTGGCCCGCGTCACCGCCAAGCCAATCTTCCTCTGTTTGCAGAAAATTCGCCTCCCGCGATCATTTTCGAGTCTCCAACAGCTCCTGTTCCTGTTCCGATGACTTCTTCACCTCCGGTAGAACCTCATGACAGTGTGGACCTGTCCCGATTCAAAATAAAGATTGCGGATCGTCTCGGTCCTTTCCATAAAAATGAACCCCATATGGTTCGTCGGACTGGGGGTCGTACGCGATTCCCAGTAAGTCAAAGATCTCTCCTACGGAAAAAGTACTGATAACCACTCGCCTCGGATTGCGAGTTGAAGTCCAAGAGCCCGTTCGATCCTTGCTCACATGAAGGCGTAGTTTCGAACGAGCGACTCTTGAGAATGATGACAGGGCATTATACCCTCAAAGAGAGCTATCTTCGTCAGAAGACAATAACCTTAGAATGGGAGAATCATGCCAACACAAGATAAGTTGCTCCGATAATCATATCGACGAGTTGTACTATCAGACTAGGGGTATGAATAAATCTCAAAAGAGAAGTACCCGGGAAACGGATTCTCTTTGTCCATGTACCAAACTTATTAAGGCGGTATTATCAGAATGTAACTGCTCCAAGACCGCCTCGCAAAGAATTTTGGTGTTTGAAAGACTTTCTACAGAAACGCCAAGACACAAGTCAAGATGTTTCCATAAAAGGAAGCCGGCCGTTCAAGAACATGAATTCTCAGAAGTCACGATTAACATGACGGACAAAGGAAAATCCACGAGACGCTTCAGTCCCGAACCTTTTCCACAAATATCCCAGCGATTGACTCGTCTACAAACTGGGTCTATCAGGCCTAGAGATTATAAGAGAATTCAGAGAGGATAGTCCTCAGACGATGAAACGTCAGATGCTAACTCGGCGGTCGCTTCAGATGTCACTGTGTCCAGCACGGGACGAACTCGAGAATCGTTCATGATCACTACTGAACAGATGGCCCAACTCCTTCAAGAGGCTTTGGCTAAGTAGAAAGAGGACTTTAAGATCAAAATGGATATGGCTGTACAACGGGTTAAAGATTTACATGCCCAACAACTCCAACAGTTGACAAATCATCACGGTGAATCTATTCGTCGCCAGACTACCAATCAAATAGATAGTGACTCAGAGGTAGAAAAAAATATTAATACCAATATTCTATTAGAAGATAAGAATACTAAAGATGTCCTTAACACTGGGGGTGGTACCAACCTCCCTCCCCAAAATCGCCAGAAGAAAGATGCAGGCGAGGACCCTAAGATGAAAGACTTGGAAAACAAAATCAATGCCTTGATGTCTGCTCAAGAGGTAAAAAAGACTGGCATTCCGTGTCCTTACTCGAGAGAGTAGGACTCAATTCCATACCCATCGAAGTTCAATTTGATTAACTTCACGCCGTTCGATGGAAGGGGTACCCCTACTCAGCAC
Source organism: Asparagus officinalis (assembly GCF_001876935.1). Taxonomy (NCBI): domain Eukaryota; kingdom Viridiplantae; phylum Streptophyta; class Magnoliopsida; order Asparagales; family Asparagaceae; genus Asparagus; species Asparagus officinalis. The sequence continues at coordinate 56,616,114 of NC_033801.1, forward strand.
TTGATTTATTTCAAGTCCCACCTATGGATCATTTCTGGCAATGAACCTCTGATGGTGCGATCATTCGTAGGAACCCTTCGTGCAGCTGCCTCTGATTGGTACCGCCGTCTTAAATCGGGAAGTATCAATACCTGGGATGACATGGAAGGCATGTTTCTTACTAATTTCTTTGACGATGATACCAAAGTGTCGATCGGAACACTCTTTGAAGAGAAACAGAAAGATGGAGAGCTTGTTGAGAACTTTGTCAAGCGCTTCCGGAACAAGGCAATGAACTGCCGAGATCCGATCACGGAGGAATTCATCCTCCAAACATGCCACACCAACCTTTCCTTAGACGTGTTAGAAGCTATGGGCACGCAACCATCTAAAACATGGAAGGAGTTAAAAGTACGAGGAGAGCAGGCAGAACGCTTCCTCAAAAGAAAGAAAGCTGAAAGGGGACAACCAGCAAACAATACCCAGAAACAGAACTTTACCCTCCTGGTAAAGGGAAGGGACCGGCGAATGTAGTAGATGCAAATCAGACATTCGAATTACGACCCCAACAACAGCCGCAACAACAAGCGCCAAAGCAACAAACGCCTCAATGGCAACAACGACCTCCAACATAACAGAAAACTTCTGAGCCAAAATTCCAGAAGGAATACTCCTTCAAGGAAGATGAGGTCCCTGGTATCTTCAAGCATTTGCTGGAGAACAACAAAATTAAGCTGCCTCTGATCACCGATCATGAGGAAGCTAAGAAAATTACAGATCCGCGATATTGCGCATTCCACAGAACAGTCCATCATCCTACGAAGACATGCCACGCTCTCAAGGACAAGATTCAGGCCTTGATTGATGTTGGAATCATCACTCCAAAGCAGCCTAAAGAAAAGAAGGTGGGCGCGAATGCGGTTTCTGTTAGCTTTGGCTCTGTCCCTCTGGCATGGTTTCAGCCAGAGCCCGTATATAAAGTACAAGTGAAGACCGTCAACGATGATCCTTATGGACAACATCAGAGAGGACTTGTGCAACACATAACTCCTAGCGGCAAAATTCTTTGGGTCCACCCGGACTTGCTCGAAGATGATCAATGGGCAGGATCATCATCTAAAAAGAAGTCCAAAAGTAAGGGCAAGACCTGCTGTCCCACCACAGCGATTCCTAAAAAAGATGATGAAGGTATCCCCACCTTATCACTTTTTGAAGATGAACGAGAGGCTCTTGTCACCAGGGGTGAGAATGAATATCATTATAAATACCCCGAAACCTCTGACGCAAATGCCAAGACATTAGCTGAACTGGGGGTAATGAATATCATTATAAATACCCCGAAACCTCTGACGCAAATGCCAAGACATTAGCTGAACTGGGGGTGATCACAACTCCCCCTGCACTAGCTGGAAAATCTCAACAGAAGCCAGCCAATAAGAAAAAAGAGAAAGAGCCTTAACCTCAGGAGGCTCAGAACCCGAAGCAGTCTCGATTCAATCGTCCGATTGGGAGAGATAAACTGGGAAGTTCAAACACTCCTTACCGCTTTGATGTTATGGCTCAGCTAGCTAACATCCCAGCGAGAATAACTTTATATGAGTTATTGCGCCTCTCCAAGGATACTAGAGAAGCCTTGCGAGAAGCTTTAGCCGATTCTGACGCGTTCCTTACTCAAGTCAAGCCGGCCCGCGAAGAAACAGAATCATCAGTTCAGCTTTGTAATTTATCAGCCAAACAATTCCCTCATATTACGTTCACTAAGGATGACATGCAAGTGAGGAATTCAAAGCATGATAGGCCTTTATACTTCACTGGATACATTGGCTCCAGCGTTGTTAACCGGGTCCAAGTCGATTCGGGTTCCGCTGTTAGCATCATACCACTCCGGTTGATGTACAATCTCGGAATCCCAGCGAGCAAGCTGGCTTCCACAGGTACCGTTATATACGGGTTCAATACCAGTGGATCTAAAATGTCAACTTGGGGATTTAAAGTACGAAGTTACTTGCTACGTGATCGATGCGAAAACTTCCTATAATTTACTATTGGGTCGACCATGGATCCATGGTAATCTTATAGTTCCCTCTACTCTTCATCTGTGTCTAAAATATATAGACACCAATAATGAAGTCAAGATGGTGGTCACGGATAAGCAACCGTTTAAGGGATTGGAAAACTACTTTACCGATTCCCTCCTTTACGGTGCTGAATCCGATACTGAATCATCGGCTCAAGGCACGGATAGCGGGGGAGAAGCTGACACCGAACCGGGCTTGATTACAATGGTGGTTTTGTACTGAATGACATTATACCCTTTGTAATCGGTCTTGACGATGGTGAATCGTCAGACGGTAGTTGTAATTGGCAACTTGCCGAACAAGTAATAAATGATGATTTAGAGTACTCACCGTGTTTGGCTAATGCAATGCAGGGATTGTACAATAATCCCGACATACACATGCCGCTTCAGTCGTCTTGCTTCACAAAAAGGCGCTACCAGAACTCGTTTGGGACAACCTTTGTTATTCCTGCTAAAGCAGACGGTGAAAAGGAGTTAGTCTTCGGCAAAGGGGAAGTATCTCCGCCATCGTACCCCTCTTCAAACGAAGATAAAAATGATGAGAGATCTGGCCTTCATTTATCCAGATATAGTCAACAAGCACGTGATTTCATGAAAAAATGAGGATATAATTTTGCGCTTGAAGAAGGTCTTCGTTTTGGTCGAGGCCCACGAGTTCCACCTCGTTTAGATTACGTACCAAAAGGAAAACCCGATAACTATTATGGTTATAAAAGGGGTTTGGGCTATGTCTCTGATGACGAATGTTGCTGGCAAGTCATCGATCACTTAGCAAATCAAGATGGATATTCTTCCGACTCTTCTAATTGGGATTCAGATGTTAGCCTGGGAGAAGTATTCAAAGGCCTGATGTCGAATATGACCACGGTCGATCCTTCTACAATGCAAGAAGATGATCAATTCCCAACTTGGGAAGACCCATGGATTCATCATCTAAATATTCAATATGGAGACCGATTCGAACAAAGCGAACCTACTACCGAGGATAATGTAGTCCAGGTGAATATGGGTGATGAGGCGAATCCAAAACCAATATTCGTAAGTGATAGTCTTCCACCGGATGAAAAGGAAGAGTTAATCTCCCTCATCAAGGAATTCATAGATGTTTTTGCTTGGAATTATGAAGATATGCCAGGGCTTGATCCGAACGTGGCGGCCCACCGTCTTAACATCAAATCGGATGCAAAACCAGTTAAACAACAGCAAAGACAATTTCGCTCGCAAATCATGGAAGCGATTGAAGAAGAGGTCAAAAAATTAATCGATTCTGGTTTTATCCGGGAAGAACAACATCCGGATTGGCTCGCAAATATTGTTCCGGTCCTCAAGAAAAATGGGAAAATAAGGATATGTATCGACTTTAGAGACTTGAATAATGCGTGTCTGAAAGATGATTTCCCTCTCCCCATCACAGATGTTATTATCGATAACACGTGTGGGTTTGAGAGAATGTCCTTTATGGATGGGTTTTCGGGTTACAATCAAATCAAGATGTACCCGGAGGATGAAAAACATACTGCATTCAGGACACCTCTCGGTGTTTTCTGCTATACAGTGATGCCTTTTGGGTTAAAGAATGCAGGCGCAACTTATCAATGAGCAATGTCTAAGATTTTTCAAGAACATCTCTGTAAAACTGTCGAAAACTATCGAGTGCTATGTCGATGACTTGGTTGTGAAAAGTCGTAACAAAGACGATCATATCAAAGATCTAAGGAACCTCATGCGAACTCATCAATTAAAAATGAACCCCACCAAGTCTTTCCTAGGAATGTCCAGCGGTAAGTTTCTGGGATTTTTCGTCACTACGACGGGTATCCGCATTTACCTCGATAAAGTAAAAGCAATACATGAGTTGCAACCCCCAAGAAATCCCAAGGAACTCCGAGGATTGCAGGGGCGCTGGCCTATATACGTCGGTTCATCTCAAATCTATCTGGGAAATGTCAGCCATTTTCCAAACTCACCAAGAAGGGTGTATCCTTCGTCTGGGATGACGCCTGTCAAAAGACATTCGAGGATATCAAAGCATATTTGGCGAATCCTCCCGTTCTTGCGGCACCGAAGTCAGGTAAACCGTTCTTAATTTATATTAAGGCGATGAACCACTCGTTAAGTGCTTTACTTGCACAAGACATCTATTACTTAAGTCATCTATTACTTAAGTCATCTATTACTTAAGTCGAACTTTGGTTGGTGCCAAGTCTCAGTATCCAATGATTGAGAAAGAATGTCTCTCCTTAGTATTCGCTATCCAAAAGATGCGACATTACTTAGTAGGACAAACAATTTATGTTATTTCTAACGTTAATCCGGTCCGAGTATTCATGACACAGCCAGCCTCTATGAACTGGAGACTAGCAAAATGGGCCCTACTCCTATCCCAATATGATCTGCACTTAAAACAACAGAAGTCAGTCAAAGGACAGGCAATCTGTGATCTCCTAGCAGCTAACCCCGTAGCGGATATAGCTGAGTTGTATGATGATTTGCCCGATGAAGCTCACGAAGTCAATACTACATTTCGTCAACAGGTATGGCAATTATATTTCGATGGAGCTTCCCGAGCGACCAATACAGCAAGCGCGCCCGATAATTCTAGGATCTCCGCAGGAGTCGGAGTCGTCCTAGTTTCTCCGAAAAAACATGTGATACCCCGAGACTACTCGTTGATAGGAAGGTGTTCGAATAATGTTGCCGAATATAATGCACTGCTCATCGGACTTAGTTTCGCCAAAGAGCTGGGGGTCGAATATCTCGAGGCTTTTGGCGATTCTCAACTAATAGTCAACCAAATCCGGGGAGAGTACGAAGTCAGGAATCAAGACTTGGTACCGTACCACAAGGCGGCCATCGAAATGGCAAGCTCGTTTGAACAATTCTTCATCGAATACATTCCACGCCTCCAGAATGCATACGCAGATGCACTGGTAGTATTATCGGTATCTTTGGCACAACCCCCTGACTCTGAACAATCCATTATCGTCAGAACCCACCAATTGTTTGTGCCGGATTGTGCCATTAACGCTAAGGAAGCATATACATCTAGGATTGATCTCGAGTCTCGAGACTGGAGATTTCCTATAATTGACTACGTGGTGCATGGTATTTTTCCACAGGACGTAAAACAAAGGGACTCGGTTCGAAGAAGAGCTCCGAGATTCTATTACAATTCAACAACCCATACGCTATATCGTCGCGCATACGATGGGTTATTACTCCGATGCCTCTCAACCAAGGAGGCAGAAGAGGCTCTCAAAGAAGCTCAAGACGGAATTTGTGGTGCACATCAACCCGGTCCCAAGCTTTGCGATCGACTCAAAAGAATAGGATATTATTGGCCAACCATGGTCAAAGACGCGGTTGACTATGCCCGACGGTGCCATGCGTGTCAAACACACGCAAATTACATACACCAACCCCCGGAACACCTTCACCCCTCGGCTACTTCATGGCCATTTGAGACTTGGGGAATGAACATTGTCGGTCCTATCTTCCCACCATAAGTTAAAGGTGACCGCTTCATCTTGGCGATCGCCGACTATTTTTCGAAATGGGCCGAAGCAGTCCTACTCAAAGAAGTGAAGACAAGCGATGTCGTCAAATTTATCAAACACCACATCATTTATCGATATGGCATTCCAAGACGAATTATACATGACAACTGTCCTTAGTTCGTGAGCAACGCTTTCATTAAATTCTGTGGAAAATTCATGATCGAAGACATCTCTTCTACAACATATAATCCTACGGCAAACAGATTAGCTGAGGCGTTCAACAAGACAATTATAAAAATTCTGTCAAAACTCGTGAAAGTTAACAAATGAGACTGGGATGACAAGCTCGGCGAAGCCCTCTGGGCCTATCGTACCACGGTCTGTACGCCCACCGGGGCCACTCCATATTCACTAGTGTATGGATGTGAAGCTGTGCTTCCTTTGGAAATTCAGATTCCATCCCTTCGTGTCGCTCTCGCAACAGGGATGACGACGAAAGATCAACACCAGAAACGTCTCGAAGAACTTGAGATGTTAGACGAAAAGCGCTTGGAAGCTCAACAACAAATTGAGTTTTATCAAGCTAGAATCTCTCGTGCTTTCGACAAGAAAGTCAAACAACGAAGCTTCAAGGAAGGGGACTTGGTTCTCGCCATCCGGCGGCCTATGATACTCAATTCTAAGAAAAAAGGTAAATTCCAACCCAAATGGGAAGGACCGTTTGTGATAGAGACAGTCTACTCAAACGGTGCATATCGCGTAATCACTAAAGACGGTGATAAGATCATGATGCCAATAAATAGCAAGTTCCTGAAGAAGTACTACCCTTAGTACGCTCAGAACATATTATTAAACGGGAAGTTTCTGGAGAATACCATATATGATATTCTTAAGGATAACCCGAAATAGGCCGGTTGTTTTAAATAAGGACCCGTCATCTGAACAATTCATGCCTGGTCATAGTAAACTCTTACTGTAATCTTCTAAGCACTCTCTTGTTGAGAGGATATTTGATCACTCTTTAGGACCAATCTTCCCTCACAAAAGAGTTCTCACCGTTCCTCGCTATTAAATCAGTTCATGGCGAACCTAGCAAAGTTCCTTGGGCCAAGCCTGGTCAAACTTCGACTATGGTTCGTATCCACACTCCCACTTTTATTTGGTCAAACCCTTTTATAGTTAGGACCACGACCAAAATCTCCTTTCGATTCCTTTCATGAACGAGAGGCCCACTTTCAAATCAATTTCCCTTTCGATAAACAAAAGGCCTTCACTCCACTCGAACGACCAAAACTATAAAAGTTAGTGTCGTCTCAACATCCCTTTTTGGTCAGAACTGTCAAATGACTGTGGTCAAGATTGGGTTTCTTTTCGATAAACGAAAACACTTTACTCCTTTCCCTTCAGCCAAACCTATAAAAGTTAGGGCTGGAGTCCGAATTTCATCTTGATAAACAAGAAAACTTACTTCCGGATCAGATAACCAATCCTATAAAAGTTAGGGTTAGGTCAATCCTCTCGATTCTCAGGGTGGAGATCTCATTCTTAGTTTCATCTCACAGATTCTTGAAGTGGAGATCCCACTTTAAGTTTCTTCTGCAACCAAGGATAGAATATAAAATTCTTCTTCTTTGGTATCGAGTCCACTTCTCCCTTAAAAGAAGGACTGAAGATAGAATATAAAATTCATCCTCTTCAGTATCTGGTTCGTCTTTACCCTGTAAAAAGACACTACATTCTAATAGCTCTAACAATCCATGCCGTACACGCATGGGGAATTTTATCCCGAATCCTAAGCAGAGATAAGTCAACGCCTAACACGCGTTGCTGGTTTAGTCTTTCACCGATTGAAAAAGATATCAGAATCTGAGTCTGGGGACTTTTATCCCGAAGCCTAAGTAGGGATAAGTCGGCGCCTAATACGCGCTGCCGGTTAGTCTTTTACCGTAAGAAAACGACTAAGTCTACGTATTCAAATTCGTAGCATTAAGTCTAAAGGAGTTCATTCCTTTAGCACAACGTTACTTATGAAACGGATCTAGATAATTCACAGGCTAGCCCGATTCAAACGGTAATCGGTAAAGGCATGTCAAATCCATTGACGGCTAAGGATTTGCCAAAATTTCTATAAGTATTATGGTTGATTATTCTAAACAGAATGAGAAATCATAATAAGAATTAAAGTAGACTGAACAAAACACGCATGTCACTAACAAAAAAAAATATTTGTTCAGATACAACAGCTGCAGTCACTTTACATTGAATTTTTGACTAATAATTTGCTGCTCTAGCTTGGCTAACTCTTCAACATAAGTACGTTCAAGCTCACGCTACAGTTCTGTCTTGAAAAAGTCCTCAGAAGCAGATAGGAGTTGGGCAGCTTCTTCCTCCATTTTGGCTAACCTCTCCCTCGAGAGCGCCACTTTCCTAGACATCACGGCTTTGCTATGATCCTCCCTGGCCTTGGTCACCTCCAAAATAGCTCTTCGTTGTTTTGCTTCCGCCAGTTTCTGTTCAAGCTCCGCTATTTCGACGTCAACGGAGGCTAGCGACGAGTCGATTTCGCGTAAATGAGCCAATCTTTCGGAAAGAACTTCCTCCGCTTGGTCAACGCGCTTCCTCTGCACCTGAATCCCAAGCCCAACGGATGCTCGAGATTCACGCCATGTCTGCAAACGAGCATCCATTCGAGCAGCAACATAGCCAGAAATACCAACAGATTGGAGCTCTTGTAGTTTCACAAATTTGCGCTCTAGTTGATTCATATCGTCGATCAAAGCTTCAACTATATTGAGAGAGCCAATGTCCTTTATTAAGGCTATTTTGCACTCAAGGACCGGCCGGAAGTGGCTAAAAGGGATCTTCTTTTCCAGGAGTTTGTCGATTAACGACTCTACAAAATTAAAGAAGTTGCCGACCTCCAAGCAAAGGAGAAGCTTATCGGGATCGTCATCAGATAATAAAGCATCAACAGCTTCGCGAAGTTGAGACGATAATCCTGCAGCAACAAAAGAAAAAAAGAAGCGCAAGATCATAAATATCCCATAATTATAAGTCACGAGAAATAAAAAAAAGATATCGCGTCATGTGTTGCAGGAAGTGTTTCGAGGGTAGCAGCCGTTGAAGCACCAACTTCTTCAGTTGGTCTCACGGCCTGTTCAGTCGAACTCCCGCTAATAGTTATAGCAGGAACGGTAGTGGGCATTCCCAAGGAAGCCGGGATTTGTTGCTGAAAGTCTGATGACCGAGCGTTAATAACAACCCCTGCCAAAAGCAAGAAATCGAGACCCTTAGATTCACTAGACTTTCCGTTAGGAATAGTTGTATCAGTCTTAATGACTGGTCCTACGTTTAGAACCTTCCGATGATTAAATGAAAGATCATGAGTAAATAAGTGAGACATGGGAATAAGAACCGTACTTGCAGGCGAGTCAGTTGTGATTATTGGATCGACGGCCTTGTATTGGGCTTGTTCACGCAACATATCGTCCAGCAGCATATCATCAGAAGCTGATACCGGATCACGTGAAGCTGGACCCTCTTCTTCAAAAGGTGCTGTAGGCATGTAAAATTGCTTATAGGTCCCTTGGCGTAGCTCGGCACAAACCGACGAACCAACGAGGTGACGAGGTCAACAAATCGCACGCGAACAACGGAATAGATTCACTCGCGTGCAGAATCAAGCCAACGGCTCAATGAGTCAACGAATCATCCAACCATATAACAGATTCGAACTCAAACGCCAAAGCCGATTTACTGCCAAATCGGGATCCAGAATTCCAAATCAGGATTCAGAACAGATCGGAGTTCAGTTCAACACCAAGAGCGGACTCGGACGAATCACGATCGAATCAAGATCAGTTTCGGACTTAAACTCAGAAATTGATTTACTGCCAAATCAGGAATCGGATCTACTGCCAAATCAGATCAACAAATCAGGGTCCGAATCAACCACGAGACCGGACAAAAAGACGAAACCCAAAACACCCTGAGGGGCTCGACCGAAACCGAGCCACCTCAGGTGCTCGGCATGAGCCGAGCCACCCAGGGTGCCGGCCACTTGTGGCCCGAGCCACCCTCGGCCCAGATCTGCTGCCTAGGCACAGATCTGCGGTGCCTATAAATAGCCAAGGGTTGTTCATTTTTGAGGTTGGAACTTGAGAGCCGTTACTCTGCCCGGATTGAGGATTGAGCTTGGAATTTTGAAGACTTGGGACTTGAAGATTCAGATCTGGTTCTCGGCGAGCGTCTACGTCAACAAAAGGCAGGGGTTTCGAGAGAGGTAAAAATCATATCTGAGATCTACACGAGATCATACTCCGGATCAAAGCTTGGCCTTTGATCCCGAGATTTGGACGATTGTTTCCTTGGCGAAACAATCTCCCCCCGCTAATTATCTTTCCGCGAAATAATACCCCGTTAAATCGTGTAGTTCTGACCGATTTAGATCGCGCGGTGGTCCACGGATTAACCCCGACGTTGGCAAAGAACCCACACAAGCGAGCGACCGCAAAACAGGAGTCGCGATTGTTCTAAAGGAGAAGTTGTAATCTTTTCTTTTATTTTCTTTTGATTCGTTGTAAAACCGGATAAAAAAAAAAAAAGACCGGATCTTTTGTAACTCCGAAAAGGTTGTTATTTAAGATGACAATGAATTCAATGAAGAAAGACCACAATTTTCACACGCGAGAACAATCTGGCCGACCAACGTGGGAAGCCCCCCAACTGACGCCAAAGTTGCGTCAGGTGAAGTTCCACCGACCTCCAACGAGGTCAAACCTGTTCTTGTCAACGCTTCTACTGTTGAGGGCGTTGTGACTCTCTCAAAGAGAGCCCGCCAGAGGCGACGTCAGCGCCTTGCGCGACAACTCGCTAAGGCGATGGAGTCTACGGACGGAGTCCGCTACAACGCGGATCTGACGAATAGGAGAGGCAAACAGCCTCAACAACTGAAGAATGGCGGTTCCTCCAAGCCGCCGACGAATGAATGGATCCGGGTCAAACGGAACCGTTCGACACTCGAAGAGCGGATTCACAAATGCCGCGCATTGCTTGCACAAGCAAAAATCCTTGTGCAGAAGGCCGAGGAGTTGAAGAAAGAAAGAGTGGACAAGAAGCCGCCATCAACCCGCCAAGTGTGGAGGCCGAAGCAGCCTCCAACCAAAGTTCAACCCCCGGTGAAACAACCCATATCGCCGATAATTCCAGCAACTACTCCGGGAGATCATGCAGAATCATCCCGAAGGAGAAAGTCAGTCTTGGAGCGCCTCAGTCAAATTCCCGACGAGAGAGGCAAGGCTCCTGTTCAAGATCGTTTGGGCCCGATGAAGAAGCCCCGGACGACGCAACATGCTGAGGGTCGCTAATACCCTCGACATGACAAAGAGACCAGGGCAGCTATGCGCACCAACTTGCGCATTGAAGTCCAGGAGCCCGCCGAGAACTCACGCCCAAAGAGGCATGTTACAAGGCGCGTGACTTTCGAAAGCCCTAAGAAAGCAATTCCCCCTCAGAAGGAAACGTTATTGTCTGATGACGATAGCGTTATACCTAAGAAGTCGTGCCAACACACGATGTGTTACTCCGATCGTCAAGCAGACGAGTTGTACTATCGTGCTGGGAGTACAGGTAAAACCAGGAAGAGGAGTCCCCGAGAACAGGAAACTCAGTGCCCCTGTTCCAAACTCATTCGGGCAGTATTGTCTGAATGCAGCTGCATTAAGGCGGTCCCTGAACGAGTTTCGATTTTCGAAAGGCTCAGTACCGAAACGCCAAAAACCAGGCCTAGGCGTTTCCGACGAAGAAGAACGGTGGTTGAAAATGGAGAATTTCCGAGCGTCACCACCAATATGACTAGCAGAGGGACATCGGCACGGGATAATCTCGAGTCGATTCTGAAGGCATCCCGGCCTAGAACCCGTCTGCAGTCCGGAACCATCCAGCGAGCAACCTATGGTAGGGTTCGGACAAGACTCCCTTCAGAAGATGAAGAATCGGATGCAGGCTCTGCAGTTGCATTGGACAATACCGTATCCAGTGAAGGACAACCTCGCGAGGCACTTATGATAAGTGCGGAGCAAGTGGCCAAAATGCTTGAAGACGCCTTAGCCAAGCAACAGGAAACCTTCAGGTTCGAAATGCAGATGGCCATGCAAAATTTGAGAGAAATGCATGACCAACAAATCCAGGCATTGACGAACCAGCAAGGCGAGCCAAGTCGTCGGAACCCGGTTAATCTGGAAGATGAGGACACAAATGCAAATGAGACGCATCATACCAATAATCCTCCCGTCAATGCAGGGGGTGGTAATGAGAATGCCAGCGAAAATACAGGTGAAAGCTTGAAGCTTAAGAACCTCGAGAGCAAGATCAATACCTTGATTTCTGCTCAAGAAATGAAGAAAACGGGCATTCCTTGTCCATACCCAAGAGAGTGGGAATCAATCCCATATCCGGCGAAGTTTAACCTAATTAACTTCACGCCGTTTAATGGGATGGGTTCGCCCACTCAACATTTGATTTATTTCAAATCACACTTGGGGGTAATATCCGGCAATGAGCCTCTGATGGTGCGGTCATTCGTCGGCACTCTTCGCGGAGCCGCCTTCGATTGGTATCGCTGCCTCAAGCCAGGTAGCATGAACAGCTGGGACGATATGGAGACCATGTTCCTCACCAATTTCTTCGACGAGGACACTGAGATATCTATCGGATCGTTGCTTGATGAGAAGCAGAAGGACGGGGAGTTAGTCGACACCTTCGTCAAAAGGTTCCGGAACTGGAAGCAATGGGAACAGCACCGTCCAAGACATGGAAGGATCTGAAGGTCCGAGGAGAGCAAGCCGAGCAATTCCTCAAAAGAAAGAAGGTGGAGAGAGGCCAACAGGCGAATAATGCTCCGCAACAGAATTTCAACCCAAGGGGGAAAGGTAAGGCACATGCTAATGCAGTTGATGCTAATCAAACTTTTCAATTGCAACCTCAGCAACAGCCGCAACAACAAGCGCCATAACAATCTCGGGGACAATGGCAACAACGGCCTCAGAAGCAGAAGTCTTCAGAGCCGAGGTTTCCTAAAGTGTACTCCTTCAAAGATGACGAAGTCCCCGGCATCTTTAAGTACCTGCTAGAAAATAACAAAATCCAGCTGCCAGCGATCGTGGATCAAGAAGGGGCTAGCAAAGTGACGGACCCAAGGTATTGCGCATACCATAGAGCGGTCCATCACCCAACTAAGTCGTGCTACCACCTCAAGGACAAAATCCAGGCGCTAATTGATGTGGGCGTCATAACTCCGAAACCTGTCAAGAATGTGGGGGCAAACGCGGTGTTAATCAGTTTTGGATCATTGCCTACAACTTGGTTCGAGCCAAAATGTGTCACCAAAGTCGGGATGAAGACGGTGAATGATGACCCGTTGCCTACAACTTGGTTCGAGCCAAAATGTGTCACCAAAGTCGGGATGAAGACGGTGAATGATGACCCGTACGGACAACGCCAAAAGGGACTTGTGCCACACACAACCCCAAAAGGCGAAATCCTTTGGGTTCATCCCGATCTCATTGAAGATGAACAATGGGTCGGATCATCATCCAAGAAGAAATCCAAAGGAAAAGGGAAGTCTTGCTGCGGAGTCTCCGCTATCCCAGGAGAAGATGACGAAAGAATCCTAGCTTTCCCACTCTCTGAAGAAGAACAAGAAGTCTTTGCGACCCGGAGTGGAAATGAGTATCACTACAATTATCCACCACCTAGTGAGCAGGGGGTAAATAAACGGGGACCAGCCAAAACTCTCAAGGAGATGGGGGTGATTACAAGTCCTACACCGGGCGAAGAGGTTCGACGACAGCCGTTGAATAAACCAAAAGAGAAAAATCCCCAGGAGGTGCAGAATCCGAAGCAGTCTCGTTTCAGTCGCCCTATTGGAAGAGACAAACCGGAAAGCTCGAAGACTCCATAAGTCTTCGATATAATGGCTCAGCTAGCCAACATTCCAGCGCAGATAACACTGTATGAATTGCTGCGGTTGTCCAAGGAAACCAGGGAGGCCTTGCAAGAAGCTTTGGCCAATTCAGAGGTATTTCTGACTCAAGTCAAGCCGGTGCCTGAAGAATCGGAACCGCTGAGTCAACAATGCAACATAGCAACTAAGAATCTCCCCTGCATTACTTTCACCAAAGAGGATATGCAGACGAAGAATTCAAACCATGATCGACCGCTATACTTCGTCGGGTACATTTGCTCCAGCAAGTAGATCCGGGTTCTGCTGTGAGTATTATGCCGCTTCGCTTGATGCACTTCCTCGGTATTCCAGTTAGTAAGTTGGCGGCCACAGGCACAGTTATCTACGGATTCAACACTAGTGGGTCAAGACCCTTGGGTAAAATCCGGATAAAGTGTCAAATGGGAGATTTGAGGACAGAGGTCACATGTTATGTGATCGATGCCGAGACTTTATATAACTTACTATTGGGTCGACCTTGGATCCATAGTAACGTTATAATCCCCTCAACTCTCCATCAGTGTTTGAAATATGTCGACAAAGATAATAGAGTTAGGACGGTGGTCGCGGATAAGCAACCATTCAAAGGGTATGAGAATTATTTCACCGATTCTCTCCTTTATGGTAACGAATCCGACACTGAATCATCGGCCCATGGCACGGACAGCGGAGAGGAAGCTGATACCAAAGCCGGATTTGATTACAATGGAGGTTATGTTCTAAATGACATTGTACCCTTTGTAATCAACCTTGACGATGAACAATCGTCAGAGGGCGGTTGTAACTGGTAACTTGCCGATAATGAAATAAATAACGATTTAGAGTATTCCCTGTCTCTTGATGATGTGATGAAAGATTTGTATGATGTTCCCGACTTAAACATGCCGCTCCGATCATCCTATGTAACAAAGGAACGCCTCCAGCATTCTTTCGGAACGACCATGGTCATCCCGAACAAAATAAGAGGCGCAAAAGAAGTGATTTACGGTAAAGGAAAAAGCTCCCCATTACCAGATCATTTCTTAAGCGAAGATGAAGATGATGACAAACCTGATCGGCATTTATCTAAGTATAGTCCAGAAGCGCGCAAGCTCATGGAAAAGTAGGGATATGATTTCACGCTCGGAGAAGGTCTATACTTCGATCGAGGTCCTCGTAATCCAGCCAAAGCGGTATATCTACCAAAAGGGAAACCAGACGATTATTATAAGTACGGACGAGGGTTAGGGTATGAATCTTCTTCTGAAGACGAGTGTGGCTGGTTAATCAACAACCAATCATTTAAGCAAAATAAGGATAGACGTCCATCAGATTCCTCGGAATGGGATTCCGATACAAGTCTAGGGGAAGCTTTCAAAGCCCTAATGGCGAACATGGCTACAGTTGATCCGTCCACAATGCAGGACGACGATCAAATGCCAACATGGGAAGACCCGTGGGTTCATCACCTGAACATGCAGTATGGTGATAGGTTCGAACAGAGGGAACCCCCCACTGAAGACAAGATAGTCCAAGTCAACATGGGCGACGAAGCTAACCCAAAGCCTATATTCATCAGCGATAGTCTTCCCCCAAATGAGAAAGAGGAGTTAATTGCTCTCATCAGGGAGTATATCGACGTCTTCGCTTGGAACTATGAAGATATGCCAGGGCTCGACCCCAATGTGGCAATGCACCGCCTCGATATCAAGCCGGATGCCAAACCTGTCAAACAACAGCAAAGACGGTTTCGTCCGCAGATAATGGAAGCCATCGAGGCAGAGGTTAAGAAATTAATCGAATCAGGATTTATCCGAGAGGATCGATTGAAGATGAACCCCACTAAATCCTTCCTTGGAATGTCCAGCAGAAAATTCCTTGGATTCGTCGTCACCACTAAAGGTATACATATCGATCCCGACAAAGTGAAGGCGATACATGAACTGCAACCTCCTAGAAATCTGTGAGAACTCAGAGGATTGCAAGGGCGTTTAGCTTATATTCGGCGGTTTATCTCAAATCTTTCTGGGAAGTGCCAACTGTTCTCTAAACTAAACAAGAAAGGGGTGTCATTTATTTGGGACGACGCCTGCGAAAAAGCATTCGAAGATATCAAAGCATATCTGACGAATCCTCCTATTCTCGTCGCACCAAAATCAGGTAAACCGTTCTTGATTTATCTCAAGGCGATGAACCACTCAATAAGTGCTTTATTAGCACAAGACGATGATAATGGTCACGAACAGGTAGTTTATTACCTAAGTCGGACCTTGATAGGCGCCGAGTCTCGATATCCAATGATCGAGAAGGAATGCCTCGCATTGGTATTCGCAATGCAAAAGATGCGGCATTACTTGGTTGGACAGACGATTTACGTCATTTCTAACGTTAATACAGTACGGGTGTTTATGACTCAACCGGCCTCTATGAATTGGCGGTTAGCAAAGTGGGCCCTTCTCTTGTCCCAGTACGATTTGCACTTCAAACAGCAGAAGTCGATCAAAGGACAGGCGATTTGTGATCTTTTGGCGGCAAACCCGACAACGGACACAGCAGAAGTATATGATGACTTGCCGGATGAAACCCACGAGGTTAATGTTACATCGCACCAACAAGTATGGCAATTATACTTCGATGGTGCTTCAAGAGCAGTGAATAAGGTAATAACCCCCGGATGTCCCACAGTCTCCTCTGGAGTTGGGGTGGTCTTAATCTCCCCGGGAAAGCATGTAATGCCTCGGGCTTATTCATTGACTAGTCCTTGTTCCAACAACGTAGCTAAGTACAACGCGCTTCTCATTGGACTCAGTTTTGCCAAAGAGCTGGGGGTCGAATATCTCGAAGCTTTTGGGGATTCTCAACTGAGAGTTAACCAAGTCCGTGGAGAATATGAAGTCAGGAACCAAGACCTGATCCCATACCACCAAGAGGCCATCAAAATGGCAGATTCTTTTGAAGAATTTTATATTGAATACATCCCCCGTCTCCAGAACGCTTATGCAGATGCACTGGCAGCACTAGCGGTATCTCTGGCACAGCCTCCCGAAACTGAGCTACTAGTCACAGTAAGGACGCATCAACTCTGCGTACCCATATACGATATAGACATTGAAGAGGGAGAGGATGGAAACATAGACGCCAAGGAGGTGAATTCAACTCAAGTTGGGTCTGAGTCCCGAGATTGGCGAGAGGATGGAAACATAGACGCCAAGGAGGTGAATTCAACTCAAGTTGGGTCTGAGTCCCGAGATTGGCGTTTTCCTATCATCGACTACGTCCAATATGGTATTTTGCCAGAAGATATAAAAGAAAGAGAATCAATCCGCCGAAGAGCGCCAAGATTTTTTTATAATACCGAGACCCATACGTTATACCGTAGGGGGTACGATGGTTTGCTACTCCGATGCCTTTCGAACAAGGAAGCAAAAGAAGTCCTTAAGGAAGCACACGAAGGAGAATGTGGTGCGCATCAGCCCGGTCCCAAACTATATGATCGCATCAGGAGAATGGGATATTTCTGGCCAACGATGGTTCGAGATGCAATAGAATACGCACGAGAATGCCACGCTTGTCAGGTGCACGCGAATTATATACATCAACCGCCAGAGCAGTTGCACACGTCAACCACATCTTGGCCGTTCGAGACATGGGGTATGGACATTGTTGGTCCTATTTTTCCCCCTTCAGTCAAAGGTGATCGATTCATCCTTGCCATCACAGATTACTTCTCGAAGTGGGCTGAAGCGATTCCGCTTAGGGAAGTGAAGACTAACAACGTCATCAATTTCATCAAACATCATGTCATATACCGACACGGCGTGCCAAGACGGATCATTCATGACAACGGTCCACAATTCATAAGCAACGCCTTCATTAGATTTTGTGACAAGTTCAAAATTGAAGACGTTTCGTCAACACCTTATTATCCCGCTGCAAATGGATTAGTTGAGGCGTTCAACAAGACGATTATTAAAATCCTATCAAAGCTCGTGAAGACCAATAAACGAGACTGGGATGATAAGCTCGGTGAAGCGCTCTGGGCTTATCGCACCACCATACGCACACCTACGGGAACTACCCCATACTCGTTGGTATATGGATGTGAAGCTGTGCTACCATTGGAGATTCAAATCTCGTCACTTTGGTTCGCACTCGCAACTGATATGACGACAGAAGAACAGCATCAAAAACATCTCGAAGAACTCGAGAAGTTGGACGAAAAGTGCTTGGAAGCTCAACAACAAATCGAGTTTTATCAAGCCAGAATGTCTAGGGCTTTTAACAAAAGAGTCCGACAGAGAAGCTTCAAGGAAGGAGATCTGGTCCTCGCTGCTCGCCGACCGATAATCCTTAACTCCAAGAAGAAAGGTAAATTCGAACCCAAATGGGAAGATCCGTTTGTAATAGACACAGTCTACTCAAACGGCGCATATCGCCTGATTACCCAAGAAGGCGCCAGGCAATTAATGCCAATAAATGGGAAGTTCCTGAAGAAGTACTATCCCTAGTACATTCAGGATAACCCATTTATCGGGAAGTTCCTTGAAGAGTATTGCACTTAATATTCTAGAGGATAACCCAAAAATCTTTTATACTACCAAAATCCCTCACTGATCAATTTCAATTGACAGTGGGTCCACCAAAAATGTCTTTCTGGCTTAAACCACCAATAATTCCCCCTCTTGATTCTTTTTACGAACAAGAGGTCCACTTTTAGTCCCGAGTCTCCTTTCGATAAACGAAAGAGCTCCCTTCTTTTTCTCTTTGGTTAAGCCTTTTCATGGTTATAACCAAAGCTGAAATTTTATTTCGATAAACGAAAAACTCATCTAGATAACCAATCCTATAAAAGGTAAGCTTATTTAGATCATCCGGATTCTCGGAGTGGAGATCCCACTTCTAGTTTCTTTCTCGCACTGGAAATAGAATATAAAATTCTTCCTTTCCAGAATCAAGGAATAGAATATAAAATTCTTCCTTCCTTGTTTGGGGAACAGAATATAAAATTCTTCCTTCCCACATTAACTCTTTTCCAAGTATTTAGGATTTATCCTAGGAAGTTTATCCCGAACCCTAAGCAGGGATAAGTCTGCGCCTAACACGCGCCGCCGGTTTAGTCTTTCTCCGTACAAAAAGACACCAGAGTTCGATTCTGGGGTATTATATCCTGAAACCTAAGCAAGGATAAGTCTGCGCCTAACATGCGCTGCCGGTTAGTTCTCAACCATTAAAAAGAACACTCGTTCACATATTCAACATTGTGGCAGGTTGTTATTAATAACACCAAAATCCATGCCTTACACGCATGGGGAATTTCATCCCGAATCCTAAGAAAGGATATGCCGACGCCTAACACGCGTCGCCGGTTTAGTCTTTCTCCGAAGAAAAAGACACCAGAGTTCGATTCTGGGGTATTTTATCCCGAAGCCTAAGTAGGGATAAGTCAGCGTTTAATACACGTTGCTGGGTAGCCTATTCCCATAACAATGGCGAAGTCTATGTATTCAAAGTCATAGCAACAAGTCTTAGAGGATTCAATCTCTGAGCACAACGTTACATGTGAACGGATTTAGACAATCCGCATGCTAGCCCGACTCAAACGGTAGTCGGTAAAGGCTAATCAAACCCGTTGAAGGCTGGGGGTTAGCCAAAAATTCTAAAGTCAACACCTAACACGTGTCGCCGGGTAGTCTATTCCCGTGAGAAAGACGAAGTCTACGTATTCAATATCGTAGCACTAAAAGGGTTAACTCTTTTAGCTTAACGTCACATGCGGAACGGACTTGAACAATCCGCATGCTAGCCCGACTCAAACGGTAGTCGGTAAAGGCTAATCAAACCCGTTGATGGCTGAGGGTTTGCCAAAAATCCTAAAAGTATTATGGTCAATCATTTCAAACGGAATGAAGAATCATAATAAAGATAAAGATAAAAACCAGTTCCACTAAAAAGATCAAAAGTCAAAACTTTCAGCAAATAAAATCATACATCAAGCCCATGGCTAAGGATCTGCTGACTAAACTTAGACAGCTTCTCATCATAAGCTTGCCTAAGCTCATCCTGCAACTCGGCTCTGATGGACTCTTCATTGGCGGCTAAAGTCTTCACCGCAACTTCCTCTGTCTCGACCAGCTGCTGCTTCAAGGACTTCAGCTCATCAGATAAAGCAGCATGTGCTTGCTGATTCTGCATCTTTGTGTCTTCCTTCTCACGGAGTTCTCGTCGGAGCTGATCTATCTGGGTCTCACAAGAAGCGATGGAAGAATCAAGCTCGTCAAGTGAGGATGATTTAGTAGCAAGGTTAGCCTCAACTCGATCTATTCGGCCCCGCTGCACCTGAATCTCGAGCTCGGCAACCATCCGAGTACTGCGCCATGTCTGTAAGCGAGCATCCAACTCGGCAGCAACGAATGAAGAGGCACCTGTATCCCGGAGCTCATGAAACATCTGAAGCTCACGCTCTAAGCGATCAAGGTCATCAACCATAGCCGTCGCCAGATCCGGACATCCTATGTCCCTAATCAAATTTATCTTGGAATCGAGGTAGGGCTTAAATTGGCGAAGAGAAAGTCCGTCGTGGAGGAGTTTGCCAATTATAACAGTCAGGGAGGAGAAATAAGAGCGGACTTCTACGCTGATGATGATCTTCTCAGGGTCATTCCCCGATAACAACTCCTTAACGAGGACATGAAGCTGAGAAGGAAGCCCTACACAAAGAAGAGAAATTCGTCAAAAGCCTCAATAAGGAAATGAATGGCTTTGCTCAGTTAATTAAATTATACCTCCTCCCCCTCGAGTCACTGGGGGTGGTGGAGATGTAAGGACTGTAGCTGCATCGACTGGTGGAGTTGGTCGCACAGCCGGCTCAACATGGTCTTTCTCAACAAAAGCTCCTGTCAAATTCAAAACAGAATTCGCAGAGGCGTTACATTATAGCTGCATTAGTCAAGGTCGACTAGTCCTATAATCAACTCAGCAGGAGGCACATACCTTCAAAGGAACCATCCTCAGGATTGTTAGCAAATGCGGACTCAGGAAACATGTCTCCAGGTAGCTGGTCATCAATCTGAGGTGAGCTATATATGTAGTGCATCATAGGAGTGTCCGCAAACAGGCTTCCCTCGTCAAAATCGTCGATGGAGAAATCTGACATAAAAGAATATAAGTGCCAAAGAATAATGAAGAGACTACAACTAATGGAAATGAGTTACCTCTCACGGGTGCATCAGCCTCTTCGTTTCCAAGGTTCGCCTCCTGCAAATTATCTGAAGGAGCAAGGAGTAGAGGACAGTTAGAGGATACACAAATTCATTAATGTATTATCTAAAGAAATACGCTGTCAGTGATAGATGTACCTTGACTCACAGAATCTGGTCCTACACTGATCTCCTCCCTAATGTCAGCAACCCCTGTAGACTTCTCTACAGGGGGTAGTGGGTCAGACTCATCGGGAGATAAGGGAACAGGATCGGGACTCATCTCATCCTCCCCACGCACTCCTATATAGAAATGGAAAAGCATGAGTCAATGTTCAGAATAACCAAGAAAATGGTTCAAAGAGTAGACGTTACCTCTGTCACTAATAGGGTCATCTCCAGCCAGATCCATGTCAGATGCTCGTGAAGCTACACGAGGTTTGCGGGCCAATCTCTTCCGCCTAGCAATAGGGATCGAAGGTCTCGCCTGAGGAGGAGGACGGAAATCTTCATCCTGATCAACTGTGGTATCTGGAACATCAAACCATAGTCAGTTTCAACACTTCTGGAAGATAGAAGAAAAAGATGAAGTGCAAACCTCGCTCGGAAAAGTCATCGTAATCTTCGGGATCCCCGCCCGAAGCCTCGTCTGTGGAATGGAATGTCCTCTGTCCCTCTTCGTCAATCCGACGAGTCTTGTTCCGTATCCTCTGTGCCCGGGCGTTTTCCCGAATCCTGCGGGAATCAACCTGGGAAGCTGCCTCAGCCTCTAACTCTGCGATTGGCTTCACAGGGATAGTCTTGTTGGCTGCTAACAACCATTTGCAGCTCAAGAAAGTAAGGTTCAACTGCCGGTCAGCACTCGGGAGACTAAATCTAACACCAGTACAGCCAGTCACGGTCCACAACCAAGCGCGGAGACCGTCTATCAAACCACTATGAGTACGAAGCTGCTGACGAGGATTCCCAATGTAAAGCTGGTCATAGCCAAACTGGCGAGCGAATCGGCACGGTAGATATGGTTCGATGAAGCACTGATCCCTCACCCGGAAAGTCAGATAGCCGGGCCTAATATTCACTAGCCAGTTGAAGCAGCCGATGTCTAAATAAGTCCGGTACTCTCTAGGCCTCTCATCATCTATCAAGCATTCACCATATCGACCGGAGAACTGCGGAAAACAAGTAGAGAATGCCCAACACTTATGGACCTGCAACTGCTGTCTGACATCAGAAAATCCGCGGCCCTCCCACCTGCCATTCTCAAGCAACTGTAGCAGGGGAACAGAATGGTCTGTGGCGTTCGGCACCGACATCATATCCGAGCGATGAAGGACAAACCAGGCCATCAGATAAGCGTACGGGAGCTCCACCTTAAGCGTGGGAATCTGACCTGGTAAATCGGTCTCCTTCCGTGTGAACGCACTGGAAAGCTGTCGAAGTCCTCGGTGAATATTAGCCACCATCACCGGAAGAAGTGAGAGTTCCTTCTTATAGGCGAGCTGAACTGCTGGGTAAAGTACCTCCAAGGGCAAGGCGTCGCCAGACTGATATGGAACCACGCACTTTTTCAACCAGATAGCAAGAAAGCCAGCAAGAAGTGTCATTGGTCGAATTGGTGCGGTAGCGTGCCACAAGAATGACTTGAACTTGGTCTTCGCAGGAAAGCCACCCTCAGGACCGCCGGTGGTGTAAGATTGAGCGCCGATCTTCTTCAGTAGACTGTTCACCTCTGAAGGAGTGAATGGGGCCAGCTCACAAATATCCTCGCCATGAGTGCTCTCCAGATTCTTGAACAAGTAGTTCGCAAATTGTTTCAGACTCACACATACCTTGGTCCTCTTTGCTAAGGGCTCCGACTGTGCCAAAGCAATATGGTAATGACAAGTGAGGTCCCATAGAGTCTCATAACGGTCAGGCATGCGATCTTTTAATTGGCTCAACTCATGACTGGAAGGAAAGTACTCCTGGTATAGCATCTGTCCCATGGACAAGCCAGAAATCCTGTGCATCTCGTGAAGAGCCAAGCCTAACTCCCCCTGCCGGGTCAGAAAAGTGTTCGAGTCTGGATTATATAGCTCGAACAAAGCACAGAAATGTCTCAAACTGATAGGCAAGCCATACACGGTGGCACGAACGGCTGCATACAAACCGCAAGCATGCAACTCCTCGCCCCATCGGCTCAAGACGTATGTCGTCATGCGGCTCCACCAAGACTTGTCCGAAGAGTGGACCCAACCGTAAAACCTGTGACGTGTCGCTGGCATCTCCCGTCCCAGAACAGCGAGACGATTCCTCAAGGTGGAAGCGGTAGCAAGGAACTCGTTACGTGGTGGTTCGTCCAGCCCCAATACACCAGGACGCAATCCGGTAACACGACTTCTGCACGAACCAGGAACCGCCGAATGAGTGATATAGCCGCAATGGACACTCATATGATCCTCTGTCAAGCGCCACGACATCTCCCGTGTCACAGCCTGACATCTGAGCTCAGTCAATGAACGATGCCGAGGAATCTCCGGCAAGTATATGAAGCCATTGCCGGTCTTGTGAAGCCAATGCTCAGCACCAATGAATACGGCTTCTGGGTCATCGACAGAATCACCAAATAGGAAATCGCTCTTTCGAAGAGGCTGAGTAGAGCTGGCGTCCTTCACAAAAGGCGCATCTGTGATTAGCTGGCGAATAGCTCGATGACCACCTTCCCTCACCACTTGGGCAACCTCAGTCGACGTGTCCGAAGCAAACTGAGGGGTAGCTGGAATAGGGGAAGGATCGTTGGAGTTCGAATAATGCTCGCCACGCCGTCCATATATTGCGTGGGACGGGAATGATCCAGAAGGGTACCCCACTGCAAAATAGACAGTTAAACACTGGTTAGTCTCGATTATAAAAGGAAATTGAACTCATCTTACAAATAGCTAAGATAGAGTCATTGCCTTATAAAGGGTGAGACGATTTGGCCACATTGTGCAATCACAAAACAGGGTATGTCGACAACATATCCCTGCCTTATAAAACGCAATGTAGTGTCAAATCGCCCCCTTTAATTTTGAGATATGGTTTTGACCAAGCAAAACATATCTTTGAAGCGTCGATCCTCACCAAGGAGAATCAAGGCTCTTCCCGATTGCCTCGCCAAGGAGAACAACGTGGGGTTTAAAAAAGGGTCAATTTACAAATTTATAAGAAAAAAGGGTTTATTTGCAAAAAGTAGCTCACCAGCATAAGAGGGAGGCGCGCCATCAACCGACATGGCAGGGGAACGACCTCTCGAGGCGCGAGACATGACGGCCTGCAAAATAACTCAAAGGGTTAGATTCAAAAAATAATTTCAGCCCTAATTTTTGCATAAAAACCCCTCAAAATTGCATTTTTACCCCCCTGAAAGATTAGCTCGAGGCATCAAATCACACCCTCAACCCTCACATATAACCCCACAAATGCATGAATTAAATTGAGCATGAAAAAGATCCAAATTGTGGAAGATTTACCTGAAGAAAGGCTCGAGATCCAACGAAGATGAGACCTTTTAGGAAACTTTCACCACGTGCTCGAGGGGTCTGAGAGGAATTCTAAAAAATGATTTTTTGAAGGATCTCTCAGTCAAAGATCAAAAGGAAACCCAGATCTCGGATAAATATCAAAGTTTCGAGGAGAAAAGACGCTCGAGGGAAGAGAAAACTCAAAAAGGAGGAAGAGGGGGGGGCCGGCCCTAGAAGAGAGGAGGAAGAGAAGAAAAAAGAAGCCAAAAAACCCTCTTTTATAGCCTTAAACCAGATCTGGCTGAACCAGACCAGACCAGACTGAACCAGACCAAGCCAAATTGGACCAGACTGAGCCAGAATGAGCCAAATTGAGCCAGAATGAGCCCAATTGAACCAGATTGAACCTGGCTGGACTAGACCAGACCAGAGTGAGCCAGAATAGGCCAGATTGAACCAGATTGAGTTAGATTGGACCAGTTTGGGTCAATTTCGAACCAGTTTGAACCAAATTCGAACCAGAATTCAAATTGGAGCTAAATTAAGCATCGAAACGAATTCAGATCAATCAATGGTTCGATCCCTCACCTAGTTAACCCCTCTCCCACATATTGGGAAGGGTCAGAAAGATTTTGAGCCCAAATACTGCCTTTTTTGAGACATCTTTGGACCGGTTCTGATCATTTGAGCACGGAAATACTCCAATAAGGTATACGAGTATAAACTATTTCCTATTGTTGTTGAGAAGTTCCTGGAGAATATTTTTCTAAAAATATTCTTAAGGATAACTCAATAACACGACGTCGGACAACGTGTCACAAGTGAGGATTCAACACCGACAATCGAGCGTTAGTTGCACGTCGAACCAACCAACACGAGTTAAAGATTGAAAAAATCAGGAATCGACTTCAAAGTTCAAATTCCAACAACGGTCAGACAATAAATGCAGCACCGGAACCCCTACAGGCATTCTACAAAGCACTGAATGGCCCGAAGGATTGAAGGAATACAGAACAAAAGTCATTTCCAGGTCCCGTTACACCGACAAAGGGTAGGGGCAATCATATCCAAAGCATTCCAGACTCTTCTATAAAAGAACGAGGCTGAAAAGCTTTGGAGGGGGTATCTGTAGGCGTATAAAACTGCTTATAGGTCCCTTGACACAGCTCGGCGCGATGATTCGACAAATCGACGAACGTTCAAGCAACGAAACGAACTAAAGAGGCTACAAAGCTAACGAACTGCATGTGAACAACGTTAGTGGTTCGGGGAGTCGACGGGTCTTCCAACAAAGTGGATTTGAACTCAAACACCGACTGAGTTTACTGCCAAATCCGGAATCAAGTCAACAAATCAACAAAACAACCGAACAACGGACAAAACAACCGGAAACAACGGAAAACGACAAAACCAGCGCACCTGGGGGAACTCGGCCCGAACCGAACCACCCTAAGGTGGCTCGGCCCAAGCCGAGCCACCCTAGGGTGGCTCGGGGGCCGAGC
>NC_033801.1:56643634-56694743 GCF_001876935.1 Asparagus officinalis
GAGGCGCGCCATCAACCAACTCAGCAGAGGATCGACTTCTTGGGGCACGGGACATGATGACCTGCAAAATAACTCAAGGGGTTAAATTCAAAAAATAATTTCAGCCCCTAATTTTTGCATAAAAGCCCCTCAAAATTTCAATTTTTACCCCCTGAAGGATTAGCTCGGGGCGTCAAATCACACCATCAACCCTTACATACAATCCCACGACTCCATACATTAGATCAAACATGAAATAGACCAAGATCATGGAGGATTTACCTGAAGAAAAGCTCGAGATCCAATAAAGATGAGATCTTTAAGGAAACTTGAACCACGCGCTCGAGGGGCCTGAGAGAAACTCTAAATATGGAAGTTTGGAGAAATTCTTCAGTCCAAGATCAAAAGGAAGCCCAGATTTAAGACAAATATCAAGGTTTAGGGGAGAAAGGAGGCTCGGGGGAAAAGAAAATCAAAAAAGAGGTCAAGGGGGGGGGGCCTAGGAGGAGAGGAAGAGAAGAAGAAAAAAAACCCTTTTTTATAGCCTTGAACCAAATCTGGCTGAACCAGACCAGACCTGGCTGAACCAGACCAGACCAGTCTGGACCAGACCAGACCAGCTTGAACCAGATCAGACTAACCTGAGCCTGGTTGAACCAGACCAGACCAGAACGAACCAGAATGAGCCAGAATGAACCAGAATGAGCCAGAATGAACCAGATTGAACCAGTTTGAACCAATTTTGAACCAGTTTGAACCAATTTTGAACCAGAATTCAAATTGGAGCTGAATTGAGCATCGAAACAACTTCAAATCGACCGAGGGTTCAGTCCTTAGTTTACTTTTACCTCTCCTACACATTTGGAAGAATCAGAAGATTTTTTGAGCCGAATTACTGCTTTTTTTGGCTCATTATCAAGCCGGTTCAGCTCATTTCTCATTTGGATACAGAAATTACTCCAATAAGGTATACGAGTATAAACTATTCCTTATTTTTGGTTGAGAAGTTCCTGGAGAATATTCTTAAGGATAACTCAACAACACTACTCCGGACAACGCGTCGCAGAGAAAGACTCAACGCCAGCAATCGATGGTGAGCTAAAGATCAGAAATTAGGGATCGACTTCAAATTCAAAATTCCGACAACGGTCAGACAATAAATGCAGCACCGAAACCCTTACAGATATTCGACAAAGCACCGAATAACCTGAAGGATTGAAGGAATCAAGAACAGAAGACATCCCAAAGTTCCGTTACACCGACTGAAGGTGAGGACAATCATGTCCAAAGTATTCCAGACTCTTCTATAAAAGAACGAGACTGAAATACTTTGGAGGGGGTATCTATAGGCGGTCCCGTTACACCGACTGAAGGTTGGGACAATCATATCCAAAGTATTCCAGACTCTTCTATAAAAGAACGAGACTGAAATACTTTGGAGGGGGTATCTATAGGCATGTAAAATTGCTTATAGGTCCCTTGGCGCAGCTCGGCACAAACCGACGAACCAACGAGGCGACGAGGTCAACAAATCGCACGCGAACAACGGAATAGATTCACTCGCGTGCAGAATCAAGCCAACGGCTCAATGAGTCAACGAATCATCCAACCATATAACATATTCGAACTCAAACGCCAAAGCCGATTTACTGCAAAATCGGGATCCAGAATTCCAATCAAACGCCAAAGCCGATTTACTGCAAAATCGGGATCCAGAATTCCAAATCAGGATTCAGAACAGATCGGAGTTCAGTTCAACACCAAGAGCGGACTCGGACGAATCACGATCGAATCAAGATCAGTTTCGGACTTAAACTCAGAAATTGATTTACTGCCAAATCAGGAATCGGATCTACTGCTAAATCAGATCAACAAATCAGGGTCCGAATCAACCACGAGACAGGACAAAAAGACGAAACCCAAAACACCCTGAGGGGAGCCACCCCAGGGTGGCTCGGCATGAGCCAAGCCACCCAGGGGTGGCCAGCCACTTGTGGCCGAGCCACCTCAGCCCAGATCTGTGCCTAGGCACAGATCTGGGTGCCTATAAATAGGCCAAGGGTTGTTCATTTTTGGAGGTTGGAACTTTGAGAGCCGTTACTCTGCCGGATTGAGGATTGAGCTTGGAATTTTGAAGACTTGGAGACTTGAAGATTCAGATCTGGTTCTTGGCGATCGTCTACGTCACAAAAGGTAGGAGTTCGAGAGAGGTAAAAATCAGATCTGAAATCTACACGAGATCATACTCCAGATCAAAGCTTGGCCTTTGATCCCGAGATTTGGACGATTGTTTCCTTGGCGAAACAATCCTCCCCGGCTATTATTTCCTTCGCGAAATAATACCCGTTAAATCGTGTAGATCCGACCGGATTTAGATCGCGCGGTGGTCCACGGATTAACCCCGGCGTTGGCAAAGAACCCACACAAGCGGGATCGGCGTCAAACCAGGAGCTCGCGGATTTGTTCTAAAGGAGAAAGTTGTAATCTTTTCTTTTATTTTCTTTTGATTTCGTTGTAACCGTCATTAAAAAAAAAAGACCGGATCTTTTGTAACTCGAAAGTTGTTATTTAAAGATGACAATGAATTCAATGAAGAAAGACACGATTTTCACCCGCGACAGGCGTGCGTCTTAGGAACCCCCCTCATCACCTTGACCCCCTGTTGTCGCATCTACAAGAAAGTTCAAAAGTCAAGATACAAGTTGCTTCGACTCACCAGACTTACAACAAAAGTCAAACAAGATTTACCTTCAATGGCGACGCTAGGTTCTGCACCCTATCGCTTCGATCTGCCTCTTGCAGCTTTTCTAACAGAGTAATAAGTATAGAAACAGTTAGTGGGGATAGGAATTCTCCATCGTTCAGTTCCCGCCACCCGAAAGATGCGCTACTGGTTTTAAGTATACCTGGACTCTCAGCCTGTTCGGTTAAGCCTGGCTCGACGTCGTGACCCGCGCCGGTCTCATCAGGAATACTTGTCTCAGTGTCTACAAGCTCTTCGAGCCTAATTCCCGGAGTTGGTTCTAAGAAGTCAATATCAGGGGAAGAAGCGTCAAAGATAAAGCCGCTTGCAAAATCTTCTTCTGCGAAGTACGAAATTGTTTAAGTCCAAAAGCTCAACATATACCGGAAGAAACTATACGAAAAAATACTCACCCCTTTCAGCCATCAATCCTTGAGTCGCCGATCCCATTTCAGGGTTGCTCCGTCGCTTAGAAGCCAGCTTCTTGCGTTTAGCCGGACGTTCCTCCTCTTTTAGCCGGACGTTCCCCCTATGGATCAACAGTCTTCTCCGCGAAAAATTTAGAACGCAATTCGTGCCTCGGAGAAACCTGAGTTGCGGGTCGAGACCGCGTCCGATGAATAAGGCTGGACTCCTCTCTCTCTTCTTCTTCAGAAGCTGCACCTGAGATTTCAACCGACATCTTATTAGGATAAGTGAAAAAGACTTGCATCTTTGGCTTCTTTAGAGGAGGCGAAGGTTTGGACAATTGAAAGCGGCGAGTTCTTTCAGCAATTGCTAATTCAAATAACTCTAAGGAGAGAGGATCTAACACACCTGTTTCTGCCTCCTCTTCTCCGCCATCGCCACCAATCTCTGCACCTCCCCCAATATGAGGTTCCGTAGTAGGCTCCCTCTGCGTTAAATGACTAGAAGGGCCCACCGGTTCCCTCCTCCTCTTTTCAAGCTCGGATTCATGGACCATTCGAGTAGCAACTCGAGAAGTTTCTTCATCGGTTGACTCAGTTATCGGTTGAACTGGTACGTGTTCATTGGCCGCCAAGAGCCACCGGCACTGTAGAAAAGTTAGCTCCAACTTACGCTCGACACCGAGAAGGTTGAACTTGGCACCGGTACAACCAGTGATGTTCCAAAGCCATGCTCGAGCCCCATCCACTAAACCTCCACGAGTCCGGAGCTGTCGATTCGGGTTCCCAATATAAATTTGATCGTAGCCAAACTGATGGGCGAACCGACATGGCGAGTAGGGTTCTATGTAATAATGGTTTTGAATGAGGAAGATTACATAGCCCGGCTGGATATTAACCAGCCAATCGAAGCAGCCAGAATCGAGGGAAGTCCGACCCGTACTCGGCTTCTCTACATCTATCAATGAGTCGCCGTATTGACCTGAAAATCGTGGGAAGCAAGTAGGGAAGACCCAGCACTTGTGATTCTGAAACTGCTTCCTGACCTCTGCAAAACCTCGACCCTTCCATTTGTAATTTTCTATTGTTTGGACAAAATGAAGGGAGGGATTCACGAAAGTTGGGGCCGAAATCATATCCGAGCGATGAAGCACCAACCAAGCCATTAAGTAAGTGTAGGGGAGTTCCACCTTTGTGAGGGGAATCTGAGCTGGCGGTGAATTCCCCCTCTGAGTAAATGCGTTCACGATCTGGGGAAGCCCTCTGTGAATACCAGCGGTCATTGTGGGAAGAAGACATAGGTTTTTCCGGTGAGCAAGCAGAACCACTGGAAACAAAACTTCTACGGGAAGTGCGTCAGTAGATTGGTATGACACTACACACTTCTTCAGCTAGATAGCAAGATACCCAGCAAGTAATGTCATAGGCCGGATTGGTTTAACTCCTTGCCACAAGAAGGTCTGGAACTTCGTTCCAGCAGCAAAGCCATCCTCAATACCAGCTGTGGTGTAAGACTGAGCACTCGACTTCTTGATTAGCTCATTCACTTTGGAGGTGGTTAGCGGCGATAACTCACAAATTGGTTCATCCAGAACGCTGTTCGTTTTTTTTTGAAAAGATAATCCGTGAACTTCTTCAAACTAATTTGCAGTCGCGGCTTCTTTGATAATGGATCAACACCCGCAAGAGCTATGTTGTAGTGGCAGGCAAGATCCCAGAAGGTGTTGTAGTGGTTGGGAGTCCGCGACTTCAACTGCTGCAGCTCCCTGTTAGAAGGAAAAGTACTCCTGATAAATCGTATTCCCCATTGGAAGACCGAAGACTTTATACATCTCGTGCAATGCTAATCCCAACTCCCCATGCTTGGTCAGAAACGTATTGGTATCAGGATTGTAGAGTTCCAACAGCACCAAAAAATGAGGGACACTAATGGTAAGTCCATAGGTGGTGGTGCGAACGGCTGCATATAAGCCACTAGCCTTCAAATCCTCACCAAATCGGTCTAAGATATAGTGGCTCAAACGAGTCCACCATAGTCTATCCGATGAATGTACCCAGCCATAACATCGATGGCCGGTTGCTGGCATTTCTCGACCCAAAACTGCGAGCCGATTCTTCACAGTGTTAGCAACAGTGAAGATCTCACCTTTGGGTGGGTCATTCAATCCCGTGATCCTCGGAAGTAACCCTGTTATCCGGTTCCGATTACTTGAGCCGGGAGTTGCGCCATGAGTAATATAGCCACAGTGGATGCGCTCATGTTCTTCTGTTAATCTCCATGACATCTCCCGAGGAACAGCTTGACACCGAAGTTCGGCAAGCGAACGGTGACGAGGAATCGGAGGGAGATATAAATGACCACCGTCATCATGGTGTAGCCATTGCTCCATGCCAAGAAGTACAGTAGCAGGATCTTCTATAGAGTCGCCAAATAAATAGTCCGGCTTTCTTAACGGATGCGTAGAACTTGGGTCCTTCACAAGCGGCGCATCCATGATAAGCTGTCTTAAACTATGGCGCTCTCCCTTCCGTATCAACCGTGGAAGCTCTTCCGGTACACCCAGAGCAAACTGAGGAGCTACCGGAATAGGGATTGGCTCATTATTAGAGGCATAAGCCTCACTGTAACGGCCTTCCACTGAATGGGCGCCAAACTCCCGCGAGAGAAATTCAACTGAGATAGAACAAGAGGTAATTATTAGATACAGCCGTAAATGCCTATGTTAAAACGGTATAGGGGTCGAACTCACCTCATAAATTGTGAGATAGAGTCACGGCCTTATAAATGGTGAGACGATCTCAATCATATCACAACAAAACATATTGACGTGCGAATAACACGGTGATATACCCGAGTCTGTGTGATATGACACAACATGAGATCGCCCCATATTGCCTTAAAACGTGTTTTGACTAAGCAAAACACGTCTTGTGAAGCGTTCACCCTCACGAAGGAGGATGGCGGCTCTTCTCTATTGTCTCACAAAGGAGAGCAAAACGAGGACATTATACCAAATACGTACTCACGAGGGGTTAGCTAGGCGAGATGATTAAGAGCCACACTATACACACGAAGCACGGGATATATTGTCGCGCGAACAACGCGATAATATACCTATCCTTTGGAGTATAGTACAGTAGGAAATCGCCCCAAGTTAATTCAGTCATGTCTTGACCAAGCAAAACACGACTTATGAAGCGTCCACCCCCACGAAGGAGGGTGGTGGCTCTTCCCAATTGCCTCACCAAGGAGAACAAAGCGGGGATGCAATATGCAGTGTGATATGTCAATATTTAACTCGTAGATAAAAGAGGCAGTGATGATATACCTGTGTAGCTAAACGGCGCCGGCTCGGGCGACTGAGTCACCGAACAACCTCGAACAACGCGAGATCTCTTAGGCGACATATTTGCAGAGAGAATTAACAAGTCAATTGCGACAAAATTTGAGAAGTATCAGATTAGTGCAAAGAAAAAAATTATGCTCTGATCAAACTTAAGTAGTGGGCTTGGTGCAGATTCAGTTTCAATCCACAACAGGTCGTGCAACAAATTAAGCCAGAATTTCAGGATTTTGGCCAAAGTCATCCACGTGGCCAACGATAAAGCACGACGTTCCTACAAATTAGGCTATCGTGCACGCTATCGTGCAAGCTAAAAAAGAACCGACATGGTAATTATCACGCACAAATGGGAGTTCAAAGCTAGTTGTTGAAGCCAAAAGGTGAACACAAGTTAGACATCTCATACACAATGTGACCAAGCCCCAGTTTATGCATAAAGCCAAAATCAAGTCTGGGTCTTGGCCGTGTCTAAGTATAGGATCAATTACCGTGCACAACTAAAAGCCCTAAGGTTACAAACTTAAGTCTAATCAGATTCGTGTATACAAGGGTCAGCCATGATTACAAGATTCGAAAGAATTCTAACCATGCACAAATTCAAGAATTAAATACTCGAGTCTTGATCGAACAAACCAAGGATCACGGTTCGAATGAGCAACCAGATGACAACCCCTACAAGTCTGAGAGTCGGAATCAAACCAAGAACAAGTTGAAATAAGATTCGGCCAACTCTCAACCACTCAAAAATTTCGGCTATCATTCAAGAATCTAAAATCAAGCTTTAATTTCAACCATACAACTGAAATATCAAAGCATATAAACCCCCAAATGCTCGGCTATCATTCAAGAACCTGAAATCAAGTTCGGTGTTTTCTCCCAAACCAAACTAGGGATTCGGCTATACCCTCAAGACCAAAATTTACGAGTTAAACTAACTCAAATCAAAGTCATGAAGAACGTAGCTTACCTAAAACCCAATCAAGAATGAAGCCGAAGAAGGAAACCCACGTCGCGAATGTTCTTCCAGGTCCAAGCCCTAAATCACCAAGTTGAAGCCTCAAGATCCTAGCATGGCTTCCGAATCGAACGAAGAAGGCTCGAGGGAGTTGAGGGGTTTAAAGAGAAAAGAGGAGGGAAGAGACGGGTTTTCGAACAGCAGAAGAACCGTTGAAATGAAAAAATGAAGAAGAAGAACAGTTCGAGTTTTAAAACCCCCAAAATTGAACCAAAACCGGACTGAACCGCCCAAACCAAAACCCAAGTCGACTCAAACCTCTTTCTTGCTGGCTCGCACGCATGCGCAGCCACCATTGCTGCGCTCGCACGAAAGCGAGCCACCGTTTGCTGGCTCACATGCGTGGCGAACTGTTTGGTCAATTCACGGGTATTTTGATCCATCTCCAAGCATTTTTCTTGGCATATACGGCACCCGTATTCGTACTCCAGTAGGTATATGAGGCTAAACTAAATCCCAAAACTCCTAAGAGTATACGAGTATAAACTGGTCGTCTCTGCTCCAACGCATAGCTTTTGGTCAACGCCTGTCAAGACGTCGTCAAAAATGAATTCCCGACAAAGATAGTCAGTGTAACGTCAACTCAATGAGATTCAACCCGGAACTTCGACAGCGGTCAGACAATAAACGCAGAACCGTAAGAACTTCATTTATTTGGAAAAACGCTGAATAAATTGAAGAATGAAGGAGTTAAGAGTTGAAGCCAATTATAGGTCCTTTTACACCGACCGAAGGTTCGGCCTATCACATCCAAAGTATTTCAGGCTCTTCTATAAAAAAAAGAGACTGAAACACTTTGGAGGGGGTATCTGTAGGCGTTAAAAATTGCCTATAGGTCCTCAAACACAGTTCAAGACAAGGAGAAGACGATAAACGTTATTATGCAAGTCAAGGGAATTTATCCAACACCAGTAAGCGTACGAAGTGGATCAATAAGATGTGCGAGTCAGCAAAACGATGAACCGTACGCAAAACAAGCAAACTCGAGGGGTTACAAACCGCCAAAATGTCAAAAAAAGATGAACGAAACATCACTCGGAAGCTCGCGTAAGCGCGAGCCACCAAATGGTGGCTCGCACCCATGCGAGCCACCAGGACCTTCTTGGAGTATCCAATAACCCCTTACAACGTGAATTTGGATGATTTTAGGTTCTTCGTCCCAAGACCTCGGCCAACGTTTGAGGGTTACCCTAGAGCGTTATTAGTGTTTAAACTGCAGATAATGTTTAAACACCAATTCTTATCCAAAAGGATGTCTCCAAAGGCCTATAAATAGAAGCCTAGGGTCTTCTTTCAAGGGGATCTGAAGTTGAGAAGGCGAGGTGCTGTCAAATTGTCCAGCTAACCACGAATTTCAGAGGAGAATCATCAGATCTTAACAAATACTTTCATAAAGAAAGTCCTTCGAAAGGTTTGTGATTCTTTCCCCTTCTTTCCTCCGGATTAAACTTGGTTTTAATCTCAAGAAGAGCCACAATCTCGGTTGGTCGTGATTGTCGCTTCCGCAATTGTTTCCTTTGTGAAACAAGAGCGTAGTTATACTATCAATCGGGTTTGATCTGCGGTGGTCCACGGACTAACGCGTCCCCGGCACAGACAAAGATCCCACGCAAAGCAGCGGGAGATAAACTACTGCTGTGTTTTGTTTGATAAGGTTGTAATCTTTAATTTCATTGTAAGAAGATCTTATAAAAAGATCAACTTTTCTTTCAGTTTGAACTTGTAATCGATAAACGGTGTAACAGGTTTGAAAGCAATGGAAAAGGCAACTTTTGACAAAAACAATTACAAATCTCTCAACCGCGACTCCACTTCGCGAATCTCCTCAGCACGCTTGAGCTCGAGCCTCCTCAAAATCTCTCGACGAAGATCCTCCGCGGAGAGCGAAACTAAGTCTTGGACGGTGTGCCTGGCCTCCTTGAGGGCTCGGTCTTTCTCCTCAATGGAACCAACGATCAGTTGCCGTCGAGACTCTAACTCCTCTAACTCCCCCATCAGCTATTCGCGAGCCCTCTCCTGATTGACTAGCGAGGCCTGTGCGTCAGCAATGAATTGCTTGGTCTTCGCTATCTCTAAAGACAAGCGAGAGAGGCGGGAATCAGCCTTTTGTTGCTCTCGGCTCACTCGTTCGCTCTCGGCCTTGACGTGCTCCAACTCTTCCGTCAGCCTCTTCTCCAATGACATTGTCTCATCCAGTCTGCGGTCGCGCTCCTCCAATGCTGCTTGAACCTCATCGGACGCAAGACGAACGATCTCGGAGCTCGTCGCGCGAAGGGTAAGCAACTGTCGAATAGCCCGCTCTACCTCTTCCAAGCGCTTGAAATACGAATTAGCAACGGAGGCACCAAGCTTCTTAACCAAGAAAGCCATGAAATAATCAAGATCCTCGAACTCCTCAAAGGCGCAGCTTTCTTCCAATGCGAGCTTGACGCTGTCCGTTAGAGTGTCTTGGAAGTTAGCAAGGGCTCGGTCTATTTTCCTCTAGCACGAACGCTCCAAAGGAGAGAGGATAGCCTCATCTACCACGGATGTCATAACCGAAGCCACGATCGAGGTGCTGGTAGTCACGATGGGGGGAGTGGTGGCAGATACCGCCAAGACCGAAGCGTCGATCGATGACACTGGGATAGCGGCCGCAACGCCGACGGTCACCAAAGATGAGGAAGCGATCACCAGCCGAGTGGATGTCTCCCCTTGGGTCAGAGACTCATGAGCCGGCGCCCCACCCCCGACAAATGTTTTTTCAGAAATAGGGATTTCCCCTTGTTGGTCTGTCACCTCTTCGTGAGCCGACACCTCCTCCTTGCTCAACATCGCCTCATGAATCGAGACATCATCTTCCGCCTCTGATTCATCCATCTCTCCAGCCTAAGAGGGGAGACCCTCCTTACCAACAGCTTTATGGGATGAGTCAGCTGCGAATACAAGAGGAAGTAACAGTAAATACCTCCGAGAAGAGCCTCATTGATGGTTCAGCATGAACAGATCGACAACGCTAGATCCTACTCTTACCTGAGCCACCAAGCCCCTCTTCGTCTCCACTTCCCTCCTCTTACAACGCTAGATCCTACTCTTACCTGAGCCACCAAGCCCCTCTTCGTCTCCACTTCCCTCCTCTTCGTCAGAAGGAATGGAGATTACTCTCTCAACAGTACCTACATTAAGTCAACACAAATGTCAGGTGGTGCAGATTCAACCTTACGCCCGAAGGCACGGTATTAAAGGTTACCTTCTGGTACGACCGTGGAGGTCGTCGAAGCCCCCGCCTGTAGCCTCACACCAGATTGTGGAGGAGCATCCTCCGAAGTTGTCGGGACTGTCCCCGATGCGGCGAAGGGAGCAGGAAAAATACCCCCAGTCATAGGAGGAGTCACTCCAGGAATGATCACCAGAGTAGCATCGTCCTGACCTTCCGCCGCTCTGGCAATCTCAACCTTCTTTTTGTGACGGACCTTATTGGCCGCCTCCACCCTGGAGCTTTCGGCTACAATCTCTCGCTGTCGTTTAGAGAGAAGCGAACTACCCGGAGATAGGAGGGGCATCCCCATCCGTCTGGCTATCGTACTCCGGGTCTGTTCCAGACATTCACCTGACGGGCCAGCTCATCAGATTCTCTCTGCCCACCGGTGGGATCCAGCGAAGGGCCAGGGGATAGGCTTTGAACTTCGAGCGCCCAAAATCACCCAACCTGTTATAGATCCGTCGATTATCTTCAGCAGGTCTTCTGGAATCCAACTTAGTAGTTGGTGGCCCTTCCGCCTCGAGGGATGAATAGTTCCCCTTGGGTGACGCCCATGCTCCACCAGACATGAACTCTAGAACCGGAAGCCCTCAGGATTAGCGCTAGCGCCCCGATACCACCGACAATATAGGAGCGTATGGTGCAGATCGCGATCCTTTGTAGGAAGTTTGAAATGAGCATGGGTGCTACCAGCATGAGTCCAGAATCATCCCCAAGCGCCATCCACTAACCCTCCTTCGAAATGTAAGTAAGGGTTGATATTTCCCACGTACAGCTGGTCGTATCCGAACTGGCGGGCAAACCTGCAAGGAATGTACGGCTCGAGGTAGCACACAGAGCCTATTCGCAGAATATGATACCCCGATCGAATATTCACCAACCATCGAAAAGCGCCACAAGAAAGAACGGTGTGGTGGTCCGCCGTCGATACATCGCTAAGAGACTCGCCATATCCCCCTCCACTGAAGTAGGGGAAGAAACGGTGAAAATTGTAATGGCCAAAGTGGGACAGCATCTTCCGTATGTCAGGGATGTCTTTACACTTCCAAGAACATCTCTCCAAACGCTGGACGAACGGGACAAACTTTTCCCCTTGAAGAGTCGCTGGGGCACTCATCAAGCACTCGCAATGGTAGACAAACCACGCCATCAAGTAAGTGTAGGGCAGCCCCACTCTAGGGTTAGGAGTCCTGATGACTTCACCTTCCCCTTCGTTAACACTCGACACACGACAAAATTGGGACGTTAATGTGCGGAGCCCCCGGTGGATACATGCCACCATCGCCGACACCAATGCGTAGGACTTCCCGTGGGCTAAAAGCAAACTGCAGGATAGATGACCTCCACCGGAAGCGCCTCGAAGGAATGAGTGGGAACTACACACCTCTTCAGCCACAACATGAGGTACCCCGCAAGCAAAGCCTTTCCAGATATAAGGGACTTGGCCTGGTGGTGGAACGAGTGGAAAACCATTCCGAATTTGAATCCACCCTCGTCATGCTCAAGAGTCATGGTGGCTCCCCCTTCGGCCATCCTCCTTTCCACTTCAGCCTGGTCACACTCGCCTAGCGGCAGAGTAGGCCTTCCCTTAATATCATTCTCCGGGAATAAGTAATCAGCCCAGTTCTTATGGCTGATCCCCGGAGCCCTCTTCTTCTTGCCTTTATGGTCTACTGCCCCGAGGGTATTGAGGCATATATGGTAGTGACAGAGCAATTCCCATAGAGTCTCAACCACCAAGGGGGAGCGGTTTGAAAGTTGGTCAATCTCATCTTAACCTGGGACATACTCCTCGTAGGGGAAGCTTCCCAAAGGCAACCTTGACTCGTCAAACATCTCGTGAAAGGTTATGTCGAGTTCACCATTGGGGGTGAAGAACGTGCCGCTGTCCGAAAAATACAGTTCCAAGATGCTGTGGAACTGAGGAGCATTGATTTTCAGACCATATCGAGTGGCCCGAATAGCTATGTACAACTCTGAATCCATGAGATCAGAATTCTTGGCCAAGACGTAGTCAGTAATCTTAGACCACCAAGTGCTGCTACCAGGCGCAGAGTAGATCCACTCTGGGGCTCTGAAGTCCTTTAGAGGAAATTTCCCCCCAGCCCGAAAGAAACAATGACGGAAAGTCTCCGCGACCGCAGTCATCTCCCCGGCGGGCAACTCGTTGAACGGTAGGCCAGGACGTAGAGCGGTCACACATTTGCAGGAGCTGTCCACCCCGTACCCAGCCGTGGAGCCCGTGAAGACACCGTAAGTCACCCCGTCTTGAGTTGGGGTCAAATCCCAGTTCATCATTCTTGGGAATGCAATGGGCCGCAACTCAACAATTGAGAACCCTCTCGGCATGCTGGGAAGGTAGTAGTGGACCCCGTCCACTACGCGGAGCCACCTGCTCTCCCTGAGCAATAGAGCTGAATGATCAGTCGCAGCATCACCAAACAAAAACTGAGGCTTTTTGAACTCTATCCTAGCATCGTCTTTCAACACCGCATCAGTAGTCAACTCACGCAACGTCAAATGGTGCCCGTCAGTGACTCTCTAGATCAATCCATCCGGCCTGTCAGCAGCAAACACATGCACCGGATCCAGGAAAGGGAACCAGGGAGGCGTCGTATAGCCTGTACCTCCGGCGAGACCAATAGCCACGCCCTTCGGAAGGGCTTCGTCAGAAAAGGTCGCTTCAAGGCAGAACCGAAGAATTAGAACGGAGTCCGCCCTATGGGGGCAAATCCGCCTATTAATCCGAAACAGGCAAAGTCGCCAGATAAATGTAAATCCGCCTGTCAAGAAGCAAAATCCACTTGACAAAGACAAGATCTGCTTGTATAGACCGAATTAGTCTTTACCAGACAAAAGTAGAACTCGCCTGTCAAGAACAAATTCGCCTTCGCCCGATATAGGCCGACTTCGCCTGTAAAGGCAGAAGTCTCCCTCTACAAATGAATGCAGAATCCGCCTGAAGAAGGCCAATTTTATCCAAAATCGGGGAAACTGCCAACAAATGGCAGAGTCCACTGAGGAAGACGAGCGATGCTCATCCTCCCGACCCAACATCAGCAATCAATGCAAAGTCGTCAGACAAACCTTTTGACTTACCTAAATGCGTCTCAGGCACGCTGGCGATCGTACCAGCGACGACGCGATCAGAATAGCGTCCAGAACCTCCTCCCTATGGAACGCATCTCTTGGATTTCAGTGCCATGTCTGAGAGTCGGGGACGAAGTGGGAGTTCTTTCTCTCTAGAAAATTTTCACGCGAGCAAAAGTTCCTGAGCACGGTAGCTCTCAAACGAGGGGAACAAAGCCCATTTAAAAGCGGAAATGCTTGCTGATGAACCAGTTGATTGCACAGGTAGGGCAGGAATTGGAGGTCAATACAACTTACCATCTGTTTCTTCTCAAAGATTAATTATTGGATTTATTGCTTCTTTCTGAAATTAAAAAAATTCCCAAGATGCTCCTTTAACACGACTCTTTTCCCTAATTTTTCTTCTAGATTCCTAGAATATGTTGTATACCCATCTTATCTCAAACTTCCCACCTAAATTCGTTTTGTGAAACTAAAAGATGCCTAAGCTGATATCATTGACAAATTTCAAGTATAACTTTTTTTCTACTTTCTCTTCTAGAATGTATCGTGTAACCGTCTTATATCTTAATTCTGTCCTTTTTCCATTTCTAATTATTTGGCAGTTTGACATATCTTAAAGTACGCCGTCATGTAGCCAAATCTGGGTTGAAACCCACTTATGGTCGGAATTTTCTCATGTTGTTTACTCTCTTTAAAATTGCCAAGAGATGTTACCGGCCTGCAATCACTTTGTTCCACATAATATTGTTAAACATATTTGTGAGGAAGTTTCAATTTGCATTTGCACTTAATATTCATTATGTTGCAAGTGCCAACCTTCTTCAAATTAATAGCCTAATTAATTGGTTTTTCAATTCATCATCTTTGTTTTTGCAGATAGATTCCTGTTGAGGAACTACTTCAGGACTAGTCTTAACCATCATTTTCAGAAATCTCCTCAAATTCAACAAATTCCTTTGTTTCAACTTTTGTATTGGAGCTACTTAATTCTGCAATTGATCTGTCTTTGTACATCACATTCTCATTGAATATGACATCTCTGCTTCTAATGATCTTCCGATTTTTATAATCCCAAAACCAGTAACCAAACAACAAAAACACATTTGTTAGATTTGGCATCAAGTTTACTTCTTTCAGCAGAATCTATGTGTACATAAGAGATACAACCAAAAATTCTTAAATGCGAAAGGTTTACCTCTTTTCTGCTCCACGCTTCATCCGGTATTCCACCATCCAAGAGAACTGAGGGACCGCGGTTGATTAGGTAGGCTGTGGTATTGATAGCTTCAGCACATAGGAACTTGGGCAAGCCGGCATGTAACCTCATGCTTCTGGCACATTCATTCAAAGTTCTATTCATGCGTTCCACTACACCATTCTGCTGCGCTGTCATGGGAACAGTTTTCTCCATCTTGATCCCGTTGTTTGCACAAAATTCTTTGAATCTACTGTCTTTGTACTCTCCTCCATTGTCTGACCTTAACCGCTTTATCTTCAAACATGATTTATTTTCCACCATGGCCTTCTATTTTCTAACGGTATCAAAGACTTCTGATTTCTTCTTCAGAAAATAGACCCATACATTCCTTATAGAATCATCAATGAAGGTGACATAGTATAGTGAACCTGCAAGAGATGAAACTAGAGATGGCCCCCATACGTCGATATGAACCAACTCTAACTTTTCTGCCTTGGGTGTCTTGCTAATGTTTACAAAACTGACTTTCTTCTGTTTGCCAAAGATGCAATCCTCGCATAGGCCAACATCCACATTCTTCAGATCCGACAGCTTCCCTTTTGACAGAAGTTTCTTCATTCATTTCTCGCTCATATGGCCAAGCCTTTAGTGCCATAGGTTCTCTTTTTCATCTGCATCTGTTACTGCAATAATATTCTCTAGGTTAGAGGTTACATAGAGAGTACCACTTTTCTTACCTGGAGCAATGACGAGTGTTCCTTTGGTAATCTTCCATTCATGACCTGAGAAAGTTATACAGTAACCCTCTCCATCAAGCTGTCCTACGGAGATCAAATTTTTTTTAAGGCCAGGAATATATCTCACTCCTTGCAGCTTCCATATGGTCTGATTTGGCAATTTTAATCGGATGTCTCCCTTACCAACGATCTTCAAGGTTTCATCATCTGCTAGATGTACCTTTTCAAAATCACCGCTGACGTAGTTCTCCATGATTTCCCGGTAAGGGGTGGCATGGTAGGATGCTCCTAAATTAAGAATCCATGATGCAATCGGACCGTTGACGGTTAGAATCATAGCATTACCTCCTTCCTCGGTCACGTTGGCAGACTCCGGTGTGCCGGTATTTTTCTTTGATGCCCGACACTCCCTCTTGAAATGACCCTTCTTGCCACAATTGTAGCACTTAAAATCTTTGTTTCCCGATCTAGATTTGCTTATTCTAGAATTTGATTTGCCGTGATTTGAACTTCTTCCTGAAAGCCAATCTAGAAAAGGTTGCTTTTACGGTGAAGTGAACCACACAACAATACTGATGCAAAGACATGAAGGTGAAATTGGCCCGAGGAAAGTGAAAGAAAGGGAATGAGCGCCCAAATGAAAACCCGTTCTCTGAAAGTTTTGATGTTGCAGTTATTGATGTATTGCTTATATATGAGATTGAGATGCACTTGGTAAGCAGCCTACCTACTTGTTATTGATGGATGTCTTGAGTGCTTTAGTTATTGAAATGCCCTAAAAATTTTGAAGATTAAGATCGAACTATGTTTGTGCTCAAATCTCCACAGAAAAGAATGGTTTCAGTTTTCAGGGTGCCTCGTTCCATTTTCCATTTGTTAGCAGTGTTATACTTATAAGGAACATAAGTATTTCTTCCCATATTTTGTGAAATAATTTGTTGGGATGTTTTCTCATTTGAGAGCTTTTGAGGTAGTAGCTGGTTGACTTGGCAGTGAGGTATATTGTGAAGGTGTTAAGAATGAAAAGGAGCTAAAACGATCTTTGCTAATAGGACAGAAAATAAAAGGTTAAAGTGGAAAGTGTTGCTATAAGAAGGTGTATGGGGTTGATATGTACAAATAGAACAGAAAATAGAATATCGAGGTGGTGCTATTCGCTACTTTGAGTTGGATTTTAGTGATTTTATTATTCTTTGTCTGAGTAGACTACGTACTATGTATATCAAGTGTACTGAACTGTTCATTATAAGTATATGTCATATTAAATTAGAGGTACGAATTGGATTATCTTAATTAGTTGAATGAAATATGGTGATACGGTGTATTGAATATCTAGACGATCATCTAAGGTTTCAAGCTCAGACAAATGACTCTGTATAGTGATTCCGTGCATACTATTCTTCCTAACAAAAAATTTCCCCTTTCTACCGATCAAATCATCAAGAGAAAAAGTAAAGAAATAAAATGAAATAACACCGCTACAAAAAATTTATTTATTTAGGTTTTTTTTACGGTGCGATCCTAGACTATGAACTCCTCACTCTAGAATGTACAAGTGAATTGAAAGTATGAAAGTCACATTTTTTTTGCATGTGGAAAAATGTATTAAGTGAGATACATTGTTTACTTACAAAATTAAATTATTATTGAAAGTAGATATGTAAAGATGATACGACAATATCATTTTATATTTTATAGTTATTAATATTATATTATATTTTCAATTATGTTTTGATATCTACATATAAATGATCTGAAAGTGGATTTTATATACTAGATAATTAAAGTAACAACATAAAAATAGCATAACACTGATGACAGTAAGTTTGACACCTGATGATGGGTTTCATTCTTATTGTAGCCCTTAGATTAAATTAAGCCCGATCCACATATCTTGGCCCATTAAGCACCGAGCCCCATCTCCCATTTTCAGTTGTGTCCAAACCTCTCCAAAACCCTCGCTTCCATTTCCCCACTCTGATCGCCGCCCCCAATGGCGTCGCAGCGACGCCTAACCCTAACCCTAACCCGCAATTTCCGATCTCTCCTCTCCTCATCTCCTCCTCCTTCTCTCATCAAATCTCAAACCCTAACTCTTCGATCTCTTCACCTCTCAACCCTCAAAAACCCTCACTCCAACTCCATCCTCCCACTTTATCAACAACAATCCATGGATCCTCCTCGAAGTCGCCATTTCTCTTCTCGACCTCGGATCCATTGGGAGACGATGATGAAGATGACGAAGAGGAAGAAGAAGGAGAATATGAAGAAGAAGAAGATGATGATGATGATGAAGGCGATGAGAGCTGCAATGGATTGGTGAAGACATTTCGAGCGAGTGGGAAATCTGAGGAGGAGAAAGCGAACGAGGCTGCTGATATCGGGTACAAAGTGATTGGGCCGCTTGATCCTTCAGAGCGGCCGTTTAAACCTTGGGAGCCTATTTTTGCTGTTGTCCAGGTCTTTGACTTTTGACTTTCTTTTGGTTTTAAAACTTTACAAGGTTTTTTCTTTGGGATTGTATTGTTTGTGTTTATTGTAGATTGGTTCGCACAAGTTTAAAGTTGTAGGCGTATAAAACTGCTTATAGGTCCCTTGACACAGCTCGGCGCGATGATTCGACAAATCGACGAACGTTCAAGCAACGAAACGAACTAAAGAGGCTACAAAGCTAACGAACTG
This sequence comes from Asparagus officinalis, assembly GCF_001876935.1. Taxonomy (NCBI): domain Eukaryota; kingdom Viridiplantae; phylum Streptophyta; class Magnoliopsida; order Asparagales; family Asparagaceae; genus Asparagus; species Asparagus officinalis. The sequence continues at coordinate 56,662,074 of NC_033801.1, forward strand.
CATGTGAACAACGTTAGTGGTTCGGGGAGTCGACGGGTCTTCCAACAAAGTGGATTTGAACTCAAACACCGACTGAGTTTACTGCCAAATCCGGAATCAAGTCAACAAATCAACAAAACAACCGAACAACGGACAAAACAACCGGAAACAACGGAAAACGACAAAACCAGCGCACCTGGGGGAACTCGGCACCTGGGTGGCTCGGCTATGGCCGAGCCACCTAGGGGTGGCTAGGCTCAGAACTGTGCAAACGCACAGTTCTGAGAGCCTATAAATAGGCCTGGTACTCGTTCATTTGGACTTCTTCTGAAACTTTGGAGAGAGCCGAAACTCTGCCGGATTGTCACCTCAACTCGGAGATCTGAAGGCTTGAAGACTTGGAGACCCGGATTTGATTCTTGGCGAGCACCCGCACCGAAAAAGGCAGGAGTTCGAGAGAGTCTAATCCTCAGATCTACGTCGTTACACTCCGGATCTAAGCTTGGTCTTAGATCCCGAGATTCGAGCGGTCGTTTCCTTGGTGAAACGATCCCTCCCGGCTATTATCTCCTTGGTGGGATAATACCCGTAATACGTCGTAGATCTGCTTGGATCCAGATCACGCGGTGGTCCACGGTAAGCAACCCCGGCGCAGGCAAACAACCCACAGAAGCAAGAGACCGGATAACAGGATCTTGTGATTTGTTCGGTAAAAGAGAGAAGTTGTAATTTTGATTTCTTTGTTTTATTTTGATTTTCATTGTAAGCCGGATCTTATAAAAAGACCGGATCTCTTTGTAACGCATAAAGTTGTTAACTGAGTGCAATGACATCGATAATGAAGAAAACACCAACTTTTCCCGCGAACAATCTGGCGACCACAGTGGGAGCCACCGATCTCACTGCTGAGATCGGAGCGTCGCAGCCGCGGATCTCGATCCCGGTCGTGGAGGAGGTCGAGTATGAGTTCGACCAACAGAAGTACGAGGAGTACGTGTCCTCGTCTGGATCTACCTCCTCCCCCAAGTCCAAGAAGTTTCAGAAGTTCTCCTCCAGGAGAAAAGTCCGTTGGTGCGAAGAAGTTGAAGCCACCAACGACGACCTCACCCCATTCGACGCCGAAGTTGCGTCAGGTGAAGTCCTACCGGCCTCGAAGCAGGTCAAATCCGCCGTCGAAGGCGTGGTGATTCTCTCTAAGAGAGCTCGCCAGAGGCAGCGCCAACGCCTCGCGAAGCAGTTCGCCAAGGCCATGGAGTCTGTTGACGGGGTCCGTTACCATGCGGATCTGAAGAACAAACGAGGCAAACAGCCTCAACAGCAAATGAAGGATGGTTCCTCCAAGCCATCAACAATGGAGTGGGTTCGTGTCAAACGGGACCGCTCGACACTGGAGGAACGTATCCGCAAGCGCCGCGCATTATCTGCGCAAGCGCGGGCTAAAGCTGAAGAAGCCCGTCGCAAGCTACAGCGTGAGGTGGCCGAGAAGCAGCCATCGACTCGCAAGGTTTGGAAGCCGAAGTCTGGAGTGGTTCAGACTAAGGAGCAAAACCCGCAACCGCCAAAGGTTCAACACTCGGCAAATCAATCCAAACGGCCGGTGATTTCTGCAACTGCTCCGGGAAATCCTGCAGGACCATCCCAGGAGAGAAAGTCAGTTTTGGAGCGCCTCGGTCCTATTCCCAAAGAACGAGGTAAAGCTCCAGTCCAAGAACGCTTGGGACCAATGAAGAAGTCCCAAACAATATCACATGCTGGAGGTCGCCGCAACCCGCAGCACTTGGAGAAAATTGCGGCGCCCAAGCGCACAACTTTGCGCATAGAAGTACAGGAGCCTGCTGGAGATTCACGCTCACAAAGGCGCGTTTCAAGGCGTGCGACTCTGGACGGTCCGAAGAAGATAAACCATCCTCAGAAGGAAATGTTGTCGTCTGATGACGACGACGTTATACCTGGGAGAATGTGCCAACACACGATGGGTTGCTCCAACCGTCAAACGGACGAGCTGTACTATCGTGCAGGGGGTACGAATAAAACCAGAAAGAGGAGCCCTCAAAGATTAGAAGCGCAATGTCCTTGCTCGAAGCTTATTCGGGCAGTACTCTCAGAATGCAACTGTGTCAAGACAGTCCCTGACAGGGTTTCAGTATTCGAGAGACTTAGTGTCGAAACGCCAAAACCAAGGCATAGGCGTTTCCAACGAAGAAGAATAGCGGTCAAAGACGGTGAACATCCGAGAGTCACCGCCAACATGACCAACAGAGGGACGTCGATACGAGATGATCTCGAAACAATACTGAAAGCATCCCGACCTAGAACCCGTCTGCAGTCCGGAGCCATTGAACGAGCAACCTATGGTAGGGTTCGGACAAGACACCCTTCAGAAGATGAAGAATCCGATGCCGGTTCCGCGGTGGCGTCAGATAATACTGTATCCAGTGAGGGACAACCCCGCGAGGCCCTGATGATAAGCGCGGAACAGATGGCCAAGATGCTTGAAGACGCTTTGGCTAAACAGAAAGAAAGTTTCAAATTTGAAATGGATATGGCCATGCAGCGGATGAGAGAAATGCATGACCAACAGATCCAAGCATTGGCGAACCAACAAGGCGAGCAGAATCATCGTAACCCGATTAATCTGGAAGATGAGGATGCGAATGCTCGTAATACCAATGATCCTCCCGTCAACGCAGGGGGTGGTAATGAGAATGCTGGCGAAGAAACCAGCGAAAACCTGAAGATCAAAAATCTCGAGAGCAAAATCAATACGTTGATTTCCGCTCAAGAGACAAAAAAGACGGGCATTCCTTGTCCATACCCAAGGGAGTGGGAATCAATCCCATATCCGGCGAAGTTCAGTCTAATTAACTTCACGCCGTTTAATGGGATGGGTTCCCCTACTCAGCATTTGATATATTTCAAATCGCACTTGGGAGTCATCTCTGGTAATGAACCTCTGATGGTGCGGTCATTCGTTGGCACTCTTCGCGGAGCCGCCTTCGATTGGTATCGTCGCCTCAAGCCAGGGAGCATAAATAGCTGGGACGACATGGAGTCAAAGTTCCTCGCAAACTTCTTCGATGACGACACCGAAGTTTCTATTGGGTCATTGCTCGATGAGAAGCAGAAAGACGGGGAGTTGGTCGACACCTTCGTCAAGAGGTTCCGCAACAAGGCGATGAATTGCCGGGACCCGATCACCGAGGAATTCATTCTCCAGACTTGCCACAACAACCTCTCGCTGGACGTGTTGGAAGCAATGGGCACGGCACCATCCAAGACGTGGAAGGATTTGAAAGTCCGAGGGGAGCAAGCTGAGCGGTTCATCAAAAGGAAGAAGGCGGAGAATAGGATCGTCTTAAACCTTCCATTCGGTCAAACCTTTCTACAGTTAGGACCAAAACCAAAAACCCCTCTCGATTCCTCCAATGAACGAGAGGTCCACTTTCAAATCGAGTGATCAAACCTTCCTACAGTTAGGGTCACCTCAAACCTCCCACTTGGTCAAACCTTCCTACAGTTAGGACCAAAACCACGATTCATTCTCGATAAACGAGAAATTCATCTTTAGTTCGATAATCAAACCTTCCGACAGTTAGGGTTATCCGAATCTTTTTGATTCTCGGAGTGGAGATCCCACTCTTAGTTTCACCTTTCCGGATTCTGGGGGTGGAGATCCCACCTCGAGTCTCCTTTCCTTCTTTGTTCGGGGAATAGAATATAAAATTCTTCCTTCCCCATACCAATCCTTTTCGAAGAATTCAGGATTCATCCTAGGAAGTTTATCCCGAATCCTAAGCAGGGATAAGTCTGCGCCTAACACGCGCTGCCGGTTTAGTCTTTTTTCTGCACAAAAAGACACCAGAGTTCGATTCTGGGGTATTCTATCCTGAAACCTAAGCAAGGATAAGTCTGCGCCTGACACGCGCTGCCGGTCAGTTCTTAACCGTTTAAAAAGAACACCCGTTCACATATTCAACATTGTGACAGGTTGTTATTAATAACACCAAAATCCATGCCTTACACGCATGGGGAATTTCATCCTGAATCCTAAGAAAGGATATGCCGACGCCTAACACGCGTCGCCGGTTTAGTCTTTCCCCGTAGAAAAAGACACCAGAGTTCGATTCTGGGGTATTTTATCCCGAAGCCTAAGGAGGGATAAGTCAACGTTTAATACACGTTGCTGGGTAGCCTATTCCCATGACAACGGCGAAGTCTATGTATTCAAAGTCATAGCAACAAGTCTTAGAGGATTCAGTCTCTAAGCACAACGTTACATGCGGAACGGATTTAGACAATTCGCATGCTAGCCCGACTCAAACGGTAGTCGGTAAAGGTTAATCAAATCCGTTAAAGGCTTGGGGTTAGCCAAAAATCCTAAAGTCAGCGCCTAACACGCGTCGCCGGGTAGTCTATTCCCGTGAGAAAGACGAAGTCTACGTATTCGAAGTCGTAGCATCAAGTCTAAGGGAGTTCATTCCTTTAGCACAACGTCACATGCGGAACGGACTTAAGACAATCCGCATGTAAGCCCGATTCAAACGGTAATCGGTAAAAGCATGACAAATCCGTTGAGGGCTGAGGATTTGCCAAAAATCCTAAGTCAACGTCTGATACACGTTGCTGTTTAGTCTTTTCACAGGAGAAAGACGAAGTCTACGTATTCAATATCGTAGCACTAAAAGAGTTAACTCTTTTAGCATAACGTCACATGCGGAACGGACTTAAAACAATCCGCATGCTAGCCCGACTCAAACGGTAGTCGGTAAAGGCGCATCAAACCCGTTGATGGCTGAGGATTTGCCAAAAATCCTATAAATATGCGAGTCATTGACGCATCAACTTTATGAGTTGGTCTCGTGACTCGAGCATCCAACGACCTTGGGATAAGATCCATGCTCCAATTCCTTAAGAGCTTAAACCGTGTGTACTCCAGCAGACGTACGAGTATAAACTGTGTCAAATGCCGAACAGTGCATCATAATGAAGCCTGGACGCCGGACAACGCGTCGCAATGAAGCTCAAACGCCAGACAACGCGTTATAGATGAAGATTCAACGCAGTCAATCGATGATAAGTTCTGTGTTGAAGCAGCAAACTCGAGCCAAAAAGTCAAGAAATCAAGAATCGACTTCAAGTTCAAATTCCAACAACGGTCAGACAATAAATGCAGCACCGGAACCCCTACAGGCATTCTACAAAGCACTGAATAGCCTGAAGGAATTGAAGGAATCCAGAACAGAAGTCATTCCAGAGTCCCGTTACACCGACTGAAGGTTGGGACAATCACATCCAAAGTATTCCAGACTCTTCTATAAAAGAATGAGACTGAAATACTTTGGAGGGGGTATCTGTAGGCGTATAAAATTGCCTATAGGTCCCTTAGCACAGCTCGACGCCGATTTAACAAACGGACCACCGGGCGACGTATCCAAACAAAACCGTTAGCTCGCCAACGCTGAAGCCAAGCTATACGCAACGGAGCAGGTTAACGAGGCGACAAATCGCACCCAAGCATTGGAATGCATCCACTCGCACGCGGAATCAAACCAATGCAAACCCGAATGACGGAATCCGAACCACGAAACGAACACAAGCCCAAACCCCGGGGGACTCGGCTTTGAACCGAGCCACCCCAGGGTGGCTCGGCCAAGGCCGAGCCACCCTGAGGTGGCTCGGCCAAAGCCGAGCCACCCCAGGGTGGCTCGGCCAAGGCCGAGCCACCCTAGGGTGGCTCGGCCAAAGCCGAGCCACCCCAGGGTGGCTCGGCCAAGGCCGAGCCACCCTGAGGTGGCTCGGCCAAAGCCGAGCCACCCCAGGGTGGCTCGGCCAAGGCCGAGCCACCCTGAGGTGGCTCGGCCAAGGCCGAGCCACCCATGGGTGGCTAGGCTCAGAACTGTGCGCGGGCACAGTTCTGAGTGCCTATAAATAGGCCTTGTGCTCATTTGTTTCAGAGGTTGGAAATTTTGGAGAGAGGCGAAGCCCTGCTGGATTGAAGACTCAGATCTAAAAAAGATCACAACTTTGAAGGCTTGGAGACTTGGACTTTCAGATCCGGTGCTCGGCGATCACCAACGCCAAATAAGGCAGGAGTTCGAGAGGATTGGATTTGAGATCTACACGATCACGCTCCGGATCTAAGCTTGGTTCTTAGATCCCGAGATTCGAGCGGTTGTTTCCTTGGTGAAACAATCCCTCCCGGCTATTATTCCCTTGGTGGAATATTACCCGTCATATCGTGTAGATCCGACCGGATCGAGATCACGCGGTGGTCCACGGCAAATAACCCCGGCGCAGGCAAAGAACCCACCAAAGCGAGCGACCGCAAAACAGGAGCTCGCGATTCGTTCGACAAATAAGGAAAATTGTAATCTTTACTTTGTTTTCTTTGATTTTTCATTGTAACCGGATCTTATAAAAAGACCGGATCTTTGTAACGCATAAAGTTGTTAACTGAGATAGCAATGATATCAACAACGAAGAAAGCTACGATTTTTCCCGCGAACAAGTTTATACTCGTACATTTGCTGGAGTTTACACAGTTTAAGCTCTTAAGGCATTGGAGCGTGGCGGTCCCAAATGTCGGAGCTGCAGGACCAACTATTAAAGCTGATTCATCTGCATGTATGAATCTTATCCTTAAGTTATTGGATCCTCAAGCCATGAGACCAACTAATGAAGCTGGTGCGTCAATGACTCTCACACTTTATAGGATTTTTGGCAAACTCTCAGCTAACAACGGGTTTGATAAGCCTTTACCGACTATCGTTTGAGTCGGGCTAGCATGCAGATTGTTTAAGTCCGTTCCGCATGTAACGTTGTGTTAAGAAAGTTAACTCCCTTAGTGCTACGATATTGAATACATAGACTTCGGCTTTCTTACAGGAATAGACTACCCAGCGACATGTGTTAGACGTAGACTTAGGATTTTTGGCAAACCCTCAGCCTTCAACGGATTTGACGTGCCTTTAGTAGACTTAGGATTTTTGGCAAACCCTCAGCCTTCAACGGATTTGACGTGCCTTTACCGACTACCGTTCGAGTCGGACTAGCATATTGGCAAACCCTCAGCCTTCAACGGATTTGACGTGCCTTTACCGACTACCGTTCGAGTCGGACTAGCATACAGATTGTGTAAGTCCGTTCTGCATGTAACGTTGTGCTAAGAGAGTTAACTCTCTTAGTACTACGATATTAAATATGTAGACTTCAACTTTCTTACGGGAATAGACTACCCGACAACGCGTGTTAGATGCTGACTCATCCTTACTTAGAATTTAGGATAAAAGCCCTAGACTCGAATTCTGATGTCTTCTTCAATTGGTGAAAGACTAAACCGACAATGCGTGTTAGGCATAGATTTATCTCTATTTAGGAGTCGAGATAAAGTTCCCCGCGCGTGTAAGGCATGGATTTTGGCGTTATGAATAACAACCTACCACGATGTTGAATATGTGGGCTTTTGTCCTTTTTATGGCAAAAGACTAACCGGCAACGCGTGTTAGGCGCTGACTTATCCCTTCTAAGGCTTCGGGATAAAATTCCCCAGACTTGGATTCTGGTGTCTTTTTTAATCGGTGAAAGACTAAACCGGTAACGCATGTTAGGCATTGACTTATCCCTACCTAGGATTCGGGATAAAATTCTCCACGTGTGTAAGATGCGGAATTTGGCGTTATGAATAACAACTTGCCACAATGTTGAATATGTGAGCTTTTGTCCTTTTTACGGCAAAAGACTAACCGGCAACGCATGTTAGGCGCTGACTTATCCCTACTTAGGCTTCGGGATAAAAGTCCACAGATTCGGATTCTGGTGTCTTCTTCAATCGGTAAAAGACTAAACCGGTAGCACGTGTTAGGCGTAGGCTTATCTCTATTTAGGAGTCGAGATAAAGTTCCCCGCGCGTGTAAGGCGTAGATTTTGGCGTTATGAATAACAACCTGTCACAATGTTGAATATGTGGGTTTTTGTCCTTTTTACGGCAAAAACTAACCGGCAACGCGTGTTAGGCGCTGATTTGTCCCTTCTTAGGCTTCGGGACAAAATTTCCCAGACTTTGATTTTGGTGTATTTTTTAATCGGTGAAAGACTAAACCGGCAACGCGTGTTAAGCGTATGCTTATCTCTATTTAGGAGTCAAGATAAAGTTCATCGCGCGTGTAAGGCACGGATTTTGGCGTTATGAATAACAACCTCTCACAATATTGAATATGTGGGCTTTTGTCCTTTTTACGACAAAAGACTAACCGGCAACGCGTGTTAGGCGCTGACTTGTCCCTTCTTAGGCTTCGAGACAAAATTCCCCAGACTTGGATTCTGGTGTCTTTTTCAATCAGTGAAAGACTAAACCGGCAACCCGTGTTAGGCGTTAACTTATCCCTACTTAGGATTCAGGATAAAATTCCTCACACGTGTAAGGTGCGGAATTTGGCGTTATGAATAACAACCTGTCACAATGTTGAATATGTTGGCTTTTATCCTTTTTAAGGCAAAAGATTAACCGGCAACGCGTGTTAGGCGCTGACTTATCCCTACTTAGGCTTCAGGATAAAAGTCCCCAGATTCGAATTCTGGTGTCTTCTTCAATCGGTGAAAGACTAAACCGGCAACGCGTGTTAGGCGTTGACATATCCCTACTTAGGGTTCAGGATAAAATTCCTCGTGCGTGTGAGGCACGGATTTTAGAGTTATAATGTTGAAATATTGTGTCTTCTCTTGGGGTAAAGACGAACCCGATGCGGGAGAGGAAGAATTTTATATTCTATCTCCTAAAGCTGAAGAGGAAGAATTTTATATTCTATCTCTAATTGCCATAGGAAACTCAAAGTGGGTTCTCCACTTGTAGAATCCGGGAAGGTGAAACTAAGTGTGGGATCTCCACTCCGAGAATCGAAAAGATTCGGATAATCCTAACTGTCGGAAGGTTTGATTACCGAACTAAAGATGGGTTTCTCGTTTATCAAGAGTGAATTGTGGTTTTGGCTCTAACTGTAGGGAGATTTAACCAAATGGGATGTTTGAGACGACTCTAACTATAGGAAGGTTTGATCGCTCGATTTGAAAGTGGGTCTCTCGTTCATGGAAGGAATCGAGAGGAGATTTTGGTTATGGTCCTAACTGTAGGAAAGTTTGACCAGGTGAGAGGTTTGAGACGATCCTAACTATAGGAAGGTTTGATCGCTCGATCTGAAAGTGGACCTCTCGTTCATAGAAGGAATCGAGAGGAGATTTTGATTATGGTCCTAACTGTAGGAAGGTTTGACCAAGTATGAGTACAAATTACAGTGGGAGTATTGATTCGTACAAATCACTTGAAGGGAGTTCCTGGTGTTAAGTGACAAATACTTAACACGAAGGGGTTTGACAATTGTCAATGATCAGGAGATAAAATTCCGAGTACTATGTCCGGACTCTGACAATAGGAGTGTTGAGTGCACAGATGTAGCGGGAGTTTGAGTGAGAGTTTCTTATTCATTACCTTCTTGTAGTGACCGGGTTATCCCTAAGAATACACTATATATAATTCTTTCGGGAACTTCCCGTTACATCCACCCCCAGCTTCCTTTGTGAAACAGGGTCTAACATTGTACTTAGCTGAATGGTCGGGTTATCCTTAAGAATATCACATACGATATTCTTCTAGGAACTTCCTATTGAAATTAGAAAATAGTTTAGACTCGTATACCTGTTAGAGTATTGAGAAGCAGTTTATACTCGTATACTCTTCGGAGTGTCAGAATGAGCAGTTTATACTCTTGAACCTGTTAAAGGATTGAGAAGTAGTTTATACTTGTATATTCTTCAGAGTGTCAGAAGGAGCAGTTTATACTCTTATACTTGTCGGAGTCTTCATTCGGCTTAATTTAGCGTTATAACACAGGCTTCAACTAAGGTTTGAATACTATTCTTGAGAGTGAAGTAAGCCTTGGTGGGATGAAGGATCCTCCTATGGTACGCACAGTACTTTGGATCGGAAGTATTGTCAGCTTCCTCCTGATTTGCGATAGGTGGTAGCTTGATCTTGTTATTTTCAAGGAGGAATTCGAAAATTGCTAGAACGTCTTCGTCCTTGAAAGAGTACTCTTTTTAGAGTCTCGAATCCAAAGTCTTTTGCTGTCGTTGGGGTTATTGTTGCGACGTGTGATTAACGTCAATAACTGCTATAGGTGCCTTCCCCTTACCACGGGAGACGAAGCTTGAGTTTGGAGGATTAGTCGTCGGTTAGCTTCTCTCGACTTTCTTCCTTCTGAGGAGGCGTTCGGCCTGCTCTCCACACACTTTCAACTCTTTCCAGGTGTTGGACGGTGCTACTCCCATAACTTCCAAAGAGAGGTTGTTGTAACAGGTTTGGAGGATGAAGTCCTCTGTGATCGGATCTCGACAGTTCATCGCCTTATTCTGGAAACGCTTGACAAAGTCATCGACCGTCTCGTCGTATTCCCGTTTCTCATCGAAGAGTGTCCTGATTGACTTCTCGGCGTCATCATCAAAGAAGTGGGTGAGGAACAGGTTCTCCAAGTCTTCCCAGCTGTTAATGCTCCTAGGGTTGAGACGGCGGTACCAATCGAAGGCGGGGCCACGAAGGGTGCCAACGAATGATCGGACCATCAATGCCTTATTGTCATAGATCATGCCCAAGTGAGACTTGAAATAGATCAGATGTTGAGTGGGCGAACCCTTCCCGTCGAACGGCATGAAGTTGATCAAGTTGAACTTCGCTGGGTATGCTATTGAGTCCCACTCTCTTGGGTAAGGACACAGAATACCGGTTTTCTTCACCTCTCGAGCAGACATCAGAGCGTTGATTTTGCTCTCGAGATCTTTCATCTTCTCGTCCTCGTCTGTATCATGCTTTGGACGATTTCTGAGAGGAACAACGCGACCACTCCCGGTATTATCATCTTCGCTGGGACCACCCCCAGCGTTGTTATCCTTAGTGGGGCCACCCCTAGCGTTCTGGCCAACGAGAGGGTTATCAGCATTAAGGTGTTCATCCACATCTGAATCGCTAGCTGCTTGACTAACATTGTTACGATGACTGGATTCACCTATCTGATTCGACAAGGCTCGGATCTGTTGGTCATGCTCTTCCCTCATCCACAACATAACCATTTCCATTTTGAACTTGAAGTTCTCTTTTTGCTTAGCCAAGGCATCCTCGATGATTTTGGCCACTTGCTCGGTGTTAATCATAAACACTTCGCGGGATTGCCCCGGACAGGATACCGTTTTGTCGAAAGCGACTGTAGAGTTGGCATCTGATGCTTCATCATCCGAGAATAATCCCCTATATATTCTCTGATAATCCCTTTGTCTAATGGTTCCTGATCGCAACCGGGTTAGACGATGCGATATGAGCGGGTCAGAACTAGAAGGTCGAGTTGATTTTCCCTTGTCAGTCATATTAACCATGACTGCGGTTTTTTTAGATCCGATAGCTTCTAGCTGAAGTCGATACATTAGTTGGGCTATTCGCGAATTTACTCCTCTTCCTGGAGAAAAGTCGAGGCTAGAACCACTTGAAATAATCGGAGATTTTCCCTTATTGACCATGTTGATGGTGACTTCTGGGAATTCGTCATCTCGAATGACCGATCTTCTTTTGTGAGAACGCCTTGATTTGGGTTTCGACGCTTCAGAAGAAAGCCTTTGGAATACCGAGACCCTCTGTGGAGCGGTCTTGGGGCAGCTACACGCTGATAATACTGCCCTGATAATTTTGGCACACGGACAATAAGAGTCCGCTTCTCGGTTACTCCTTTTTCGAGGCTTGTTCGTACCCCCATATTTTGGCACACGGACAATAAGAGTCCGCTTCTCGGTTACTCCTTTTTCGAGGCTTGTTCGTACCCCCATCCCGATAGTACAACTCATCGGCATAATGACCAGAGCAATCTATCGCGTGTCGGCATGACTTCTCAGGTATAACATCGTCGTTTGACGAACACGTTTCCTTCTGAGGACTTGCCGCTTTGATAGCGTTCTCAAGGGTCACACGTTTGGAGTCACGCTTTCGTGAGAGCGGGACCTCAACGGGCTCTTGGGCACTGACTTACAGTCTGAGGTGGTCGACTATGAGAGTTTCCTCTTTACGAGAAGCCTCAGACTTGTTATAAGGGCGAGTGCGACCTCCAGCTCGATGAGTTGCTCGGGGTTCAGTTATCGGACCCAAGCTCTCTTTGATCGAAACTTTGCCTCGATCCTTGTGCGAAGGACCCAGACGATCCACCATTGGCTTCTTGCTTTTGAACAAGTCTACATTGCCACGAGACTTCACTGGAAGTATTGGATCAATCAGAATAGGGCGGGACTCGACGAAATCAGAAAAACGGGTGCAAAGTGTCTCCTGTCTCGGCCCTGGCGCGGCTCAGACCCTGGTGATCCACGACTGGGAGGGTCAGACTTGAGTGACCCGCGGATTGGAGGGTCAGACCTGAGTGACCCGTGGATTGAAGGGTCAGACCTGAGTGACCCATAGCTTGGAGGGTCAGACTTGAGTGACCCACGGTTGGGAGGGTCAGACATGAGTAACCCGTGACTTGGAGGGTCAGACCTAAGTGACTCGCGGCGTGGAGGGTCAGACTTGAGTGACCCATAGCTGGGAGGGTCAGACTTGAGTGACCCGCAGCTTGGAGGGTCAGACTTGAGTGACCCACTGCTTGGAGGGTCAGACTTGAGTGACCCGCGGCTAGGAGGATCAGACATGAGTGACCCGCGGCTTGGAGGGTCAGACCTGAGTGACCCACGGCTTGGAGGGTCAGACATGAGTGACTCGTGGCTAGGAGGGTCAGACTTGAGTAACCCGTGGCTTGGAGGGTCAGACTTGAGTGACCCGCGTCTTGGAGGGTCAGACTTGAGTGACCCGTAATTTTTGATCTTTTCGGCCGCTGTCTTAGACTTTGGACTCCGAGTTTGATGCAGTCTTGGTTGTTTCTTGGCTATATCCTTCTTCTGCATCTTTTGTGCCTTTTGTACAAGAATTCGCACGTGCGCAAGCAGTGCACGACGCTTCTGGATTCGCTCCTCAAGAATTGAACGGATCCATTTGACTTGGATCTATTCGCTTGTTAATGATTTGGAGGAGGGGGCGTTTGCTCACTGTTGGGGCGCTTGACGCTTCCTGAACTTTAGATCCGACTTGTAACAAATCTCGTCGATTGGCTCCAAAGCTTTGGAAAGCTGGCACGCGAGGCGTTAACGTTGCCTTTGACGTGTCCTCTTCGATAAGATTAGCACGCCTTCAGTACTCAACTCCTTGATTGAGTAGGAGTCCAGATCTGCAGATCTGACCTTGTTGAAGGCCGGAGAGGCGTTGCAAGGTGCCGTTACCGCAGCAACGGGGCCATTGATCTTCCTGCGCTTGCGAGTGGATGAGGGTCTGGAGGAGGAGAACGACAGATACTCCTCGAACTTCTATTGGTCGAACTCGTACTCGACCTCTTCTTTAACCGAGATCCGGATCCGAGGTTGTGACACATCAGTCTTTACAGAAAGGCTATTGGCTCCTACTATGGTCGCCAGCGTGTTTGGGTCAAAAGTTATTATTTTCATTGTCATCGAATCTATTACAACTTTGGTCGTTACAATAAACTCAAATAAACGAGAAAAGTAGATCTTTTTATAAGATCGACTTATATAATGAAAATGTAAAATTACAACTCTTGTCAAACAGCGCAACGGATGTTTATCACCCGCTGCTTGCGTGGGAACTTTGCTTGTGCCGGGGAAAATAATATTCGTAGACCGTCGTGGATCAGATCCAGTCGACAGATTAAGTTAATCAAAGCTCTTACTTTACGAAGGAAGTAATCACTGCAGTGATAATCCTGACCAAGCGAGATCATGGCTCTTCTAGAGATTTAAGACTAAGCTTAAATCTGGAGGAATAGGGGATGAGTCTCAGATCTCTTGAACTCCACTCTTTATGCACAGGAATTCACCAAGATCTACTAACCCTCGCTGTAAATTTGTGGCTCCGCTCTCCAATTCGGCAGCGCTTCGCCCTCTTGATCTCCTCTTTGTGAAATGAGCCCCTAGGCCTGTATTTATAGGCTTTGGTTGGGGGGTATTTGGATAAGAATGAGTGATTTGACCTTATCTTCAGTTAATAACGGCCTAACCATGTTTGTGGATGATATCAAGTTAGTTAAGAACCCCTGGAACAGATAAATCCCAAGAAAACCGCTAAAAACCATCAAAAACACGTTTCGGGGTCGGAACTACGCGATACGCCCTGCTGACCCGCGGGTCGGCGCGAGCCTGCGGCTGGCATGCGGTCGGTGTGGGCTGACGCCGCGCCGGCGCGAGTCGACGCGGTCGGCGCGTGCTGACCGCGCCAACGCGCGGTCGGCTCGTGCTGACCGCCCGCCGCAATGCGGTGGTGGGTCGGTTCGGCACTTGGGCGTTCGTTCTGTCTTTTTTTGTTTTGTGTATTCAGTCGTCTTGTTGACTTGTACGCTTCACTAATCGATGCGTGCAAGCTGACTGACGAGCGTGAGCTGACTGATGAGCACGTTCGGTCACTTGGAGCTGACGGACGCGCGTGAGCTGACTGTTGAGCACGCGAGCTGCCTGTTGAGCGCGTTCAATCACTTGGATCTGACCGACGCGCGTGAGCTGACTGTTGAGCACGTTCGGTCACTTGGAGCTGACCAACGCACACGGGCCACTCGGATAATCCTTCTTGACTCGGATGATGACGTTCATCGTCTTCTCTTTGTCTCAAGTTACGTGTGGACACCTATAGGCATTTTAGACGCCTACAATAAGTGATATTTACACTTAATAATGTAGAATGCAAATACTCCCACTTAACTCCTAACTAAACAGAATTAGTACGTCGGGCAAAAAATCTAAATAAAAAACCCCCCATATATATACCATGTGTTCCAAATGATTAGGAGCTAAGTATTAATACCCTCATTCCAGCGTTAAATATAAATATGACTATGGAAAATAATCGTAAACACAAGCAATTTATAACCAATCATTTTACCTGCTCAAACAGGTGCGGATAATCACGACACATATCCTCTTCGCGCTCCCAAGAAGCTTCCTCAACTCATTTCTAGTTCCATTAAGCTTTAACTAAAGGTATCACTTTTTTCTAAGTCTTTTGTCCTCGTTGGCAAGAATGCGAACTAGGATCTCAATAGTGGTCAAATCATCATGAAGCTTAATCTCCGATGTGTCCAATACTTGTTGCTGCTCCTCGTCGCGTAAATGCTTCTTGAGCATCGAAACATGGAAAATTTCATGTATACTCTGAAGGAAATTCATGCTAAATACATGCAAAATACGCAACGGAAGACTATATATATAATTATGCTAAGCATGTAGAGAACATGAAATACATAATAGGATCATCCTAATTAAATCTAACATAATCCCTATATTAAATAGAGCATTCAAGAGTTAGAAAGTCATGCTTTCGAAGCGTGATTCGATGGAAGATCGAACAACCCTTAGCTCTTGCTCCTTGTAGTAGAAAATCTCCTCGTAGTGGATCTCCAAGTCTTCAAGTGGGCTTGATTAAATCGGAGTCTTCTTGAGACACAAGGTAAGATATCCACCCGGGGGTACTATAAAATCCTACTACTTCCTCTTACTCAAGATTGCTAGAATTTAGTAAGAGGAGAGCTCTCTTTTATTCTCTTATGAAAAAAAAACACTTAACCAATTTTTCATTAGCCTTTCCATAAGAAAGAGAGCTCATATTTATAGAGTGAAATGTGTTCATGACATGAATGACTCATCCTATGAGTCATGCAGTAAATCATCAAATATCAATGATTAATCTAGTGAGTCATGCAATGAATCATCTTATGAATCATTACATTTCAAAACCATATGCTAATAAACTATGTGCTCAAACCATACCACTAAATGACTCATCTCATGACTCATTATACATGGTATGTGTATTTCATAAATGAGAATACCAAATCAATATTGTATTTCATAAATACGATATTTTGTAATTTTTCAATCATTGATTAATAAGTCATCATATGACCAAAAAGTCAATAAGTTGACCAAAAGTCAACCGTTGACCAAAAAGTCAACTAGTTGACTAAAAGTTAACTTTATAGGAAAAATACTAGAATTCATTTCCTAAGCACATAGCATTCCGATTTTATCGATATACATAACCGTTTATGTGTATCCGGTAAAATCATATATGCGTATCAATCATACGCATCACTCTATAAATTGTGTTTCATAGGATTTAAGTACGCGCTTGGTGTGACTCTAGGGCCCAACTTAAGAACTCGGCAGTGGATCATATCCACAAGTACAACAGAGGTGCTAGCTACACATGAAGACTACCCGGGTATAAGTTATGATAAATGTCTACAAGATGCTTACACAAATTTATCAGGACCACTCAGTGATAATGCCGTACAGTCCGGTCTCTTCGTCAAACCATGTCAAACTATTAAGCCTAGGGTATGGAAAACTGTCAAACCCTGATTGCTTAATTAGTGTTTGTAGATATTAAACTCATAACCTATAGGATCAAACTGACACTCAGTTTATCTTATTTACCTCGGCCAAGGATTTTCAGGTTATAGTTATATCATACAATCTTATGACATTAACCCCCTATACTGGGAGAGACGAATCCCATATTAGCATCTCAATATCTACTTATGCCTCGGGATGTACCCAACAAGAACCGTTATGCACAACTCGAAAAGAACTGTGGTTAGGTAAAAGTCTAAGTACACCTATATTGACATGTAAGATATTGTACTCATGCCTCAGGTCAAGAGACTACTTTATACTATATCACTTGAGAACTACTATTTGACAGTTAAGTATAATTACCAACTAGATGTTCTCAGTGAGTCGTTCAGTCAACTCATTCACTAATGAGTCACCTGTATACTATATCTTGATGTCTCACATCAATGATCTAAGAGATGGATCATCGTCCTTCCAAAGAAGAAATAGAGCATACACTAGTCTTAACCAAAGTGATGATATCCTATCTCAACACTTCATCAACTAGGAATATTTTAGAATATACGTTACCGACTAATCAGATCTCTTTATTACGATCACTATCCGAAATGTCTGATAGTCTAGTATTTATTCTAAGGACATTATCTATTTTTTTAGAACATTAGATAAATCTGACCAAAATAGCATACTATCATTTTGAACAAGGATGTTATATACATATAGGTCCTGTTACAATATACAATAATTACCTGCAGGGCACCTATATCTAACATACTCGACATCGATACTAGAAGATCTAACCGATACGAAACAGCTCTAATGCGCTTAACAATCCTGAACGTGCCAATATACCTCGGGGCAAGCTTTCCTCGTCTTCCAAATCGTTGAACTCCCTTCATCGGCGATACTTTCAATAAAACATAGTCCCTAACCTGGAACTCTAGCGTTCGCCACCTCTGATCTGCGTAGCTCTTCTGCCGACTCTGCGCTGCAAGAATACGTTCTTGAATTAGTGCTACATTCTCTATAGTTTGTCTCACAAGCTCCGGTCCAAGCAATAAGCTATCCTTTAGTTTTGCCCAACTAATAGGTGATCTACAAGGCTTCCCGTATAATGCCTCTTATGGTGACATACTTATGGTCACTTGATAACTATTGTTATAAGCGAACTCAATCAATGGAATGTGATCCTCCCAACTACCCTAAAAATTAATAATACATGCTCGCAACATGTCTTCCAACACTTGGTTAACTCTTTCTGTCTGCCCATCTGTTTACGGGTGGAACACACTAGAATATGATAATTAGCTGCCGAACGAGTTCTAGAAGCTACTCCAGAAATATGAAGTAAAAACTGAGCCTCGATCTGATACAATCATCTTTGAAACTCTATGTAGTCTCACGATCTCCTGGATGAATATCCTCGCATAAGTCTCCGTCGTGTATGTCGTCTTCACTATTATGAAATATGCTGACTTCATCAACCGATCAACTATCATCCAAACGGAATCTTTCCCCTTCTTCGACCTCGGCAGTCCTACAATAAAATCCATGGAAATATCTGCCCACTTCCACTCCGAAATGGGTAAAGGCTGTAGGGTTCCAACGGATCTATGATGTTCTGCCTTCACTTGCTGGCAGGTAAAGCACTTAACCATATATTTCGTGATATCCCTACGCATGTCACTCCGCCAAAAGTATCTCTTCAGGTCCTTGTATATTTTAGTTGTGCCTGGATGCACTGTGTACCTGGTACGATGCGCCTCATCAAATAAGTCTTTCTTTAGCTATGGATTACTTGGCATCACTAATTGGTCCTTCATTCGAATTCCTCCTTCTGCTCCAACGATCCAAGTAGCTTTTGACTCTTTGGAAATCTCCTCCTTTCGGGTTTGAATCCAAGATTCCTCTAGCTGAGCTCTGACCACCCTATCAGTCCAAGATAGTTGCACTAACAAAGCTCACAAAAATGTGTTGCTCCCGTCAATCTCCGGCCTAAAATCAAACTGGCTAAGGATCTCACCAGTCGACCGGCTAGCCTTAGTCGGTCGACCGACCAGAGAAGATATTCATAGATCAGGTTTTGGCGTTTGTATTTTTGTAACTTTATTCAAAAAACTTAATTTTATTAACATAAGACATATAATAAGATTTAAACTTTCATATTTGCTTAACATGGATTAACTCAACATGATATAAACATTTGAATTAAACTAATTAGGGGTTAACATCCTAAATAATCAAAATTTCTCAAATAATCTAATTTATAAATATGATTAAGTAAACATGATAAATTCTAAACATTAAACAGAGATAAATTCATTTAAACATGCTCACATCACTTAGGTATCATCAACCTAGTGTCTAAACCTTTTTAATTAGCAAGAAAACTCAAATAATTATTAAACCAGGGTTTAAACGTGATTTAAGCATGATTAACAAGTTAAAAACGAAATTAAATATAACCCTAATGATCATGATCATCAAATTAATATAAACAACAACTAAAACTAGAGATTTTCACATTGGTTTAAAGATTAACATCATAAATTAAGATTTTAAAACATCGGGTTAAGCTTAAACATGAGATTCATCAATTAAACATATTAAATCTTGAATTAAATATAGGAAAAAGTTTGGAGGAAGATGATCTTGCTTCAAACATCGTGTTGAACTCCTGAACACGTGCGTGCAAGATCCCTCTTCACTAAAGTCGCAAAATCTCGTTTTCCTCTCGACAAACGCTTCAAGAACTCTCCCAAATCTCACAAATGATGATTAGGGTTTGAGAGAGAGAAAGAAGGGCTAATAGGGGTTGGAATACTAATTAAAAGATATGTTTTTCATGTGTAAACATGTATACATATAACTACAAATCCGAATCAAAACAGCCCGAACCTAAAACAGGAAACCTAGTCAGACTGGGAAAATAGTTTTCGGTTTTTTGGCTGTAAATTTCACGTTCGATATCGGAATGAGGTGATTTAAGATGCATTAGAAAGCTATTGAAGATACCTACAACTTTTGTCTTTTTAGTTTTTTAAGATTTGAACTATATCGGTGTGTAATAAAGATATACTCTTAACTGGTTATTTTTCTTGATTTCTTCTTTGTACATATTTACCATTTGTATACTCTCATATATACTCTTAATTGATCTCAAATCAATTTTTAGCATAACCATTCATCTATAAATGATATTCATCATAATTAGAGCTCATTTATCAATATAATTCATACTATTTTCTAAAATTCACGAGGTTTTACATGTGAGAAGAAGAGACATCTGTCAATTAGAGAAACAACTATTGATAGAGTCAACAACTCAACAAAAAGGGTAAAAGTAATATTTATTCGTTAAGTAGGAGATAATAGACGAAAGCTAAGCTGCTTTTACATTCTTTTTATATAGATAGATAGATTAAAGAAATAGTTGTCAATAGAGCTAACAACTCAACAAAAATGGTAAAATTGACATTTACTCTTTTATGCCGTTTGACAAAGGGTTAAATGAGGGGTTAAGGAGACTTAACCCCTTCTTAACCCACCAAACACAAGAAATCCACGTAAGGGTTTATTAATACTCCTGTTTAGAAGAATTAAGAGTTAACCCCTCTAATTATAAAAAAATAGTCAAAATTCTTATTATTCCTAAACACTAAAAATGATTATAAAGATTAAAATAAAACTTATATAACAAATTAATAATTTAGTACTTCGAGGCATCGAATGGACTAATTATTTTAATTGTTCCTTAACGGTTTACCAAACGGGGCCAATCAGAGCCTAGTAGGAGATGACAGACAAAAGCAAAGCTGATCCTATGGTCTTCTACTCCTCTATACTTAAAGGAGAACCCAAAGAATATTGTTCATACTACAGTACAATAATTGTTACAGTATTTACTGTGGTATGAACAATAAATCGAATTTGGTCCTCTATACTCGAAGTTGTTGTTCATGCTATATTATTTTATTATACCGTAAACAGTAAATCAAATCTGCTCCTCCATAATTAATGTTACTATTCATCCTACAGTATTACTATATCATAAACAGTAAAGCAAATCAAATGTATTAAAACTTAGATCATTCTTTAAGTATAGAGGAGTAGATATGATTTCTAAATCAAATGTATTAAAACTTGGATCCTTCTTAAAGTATATAGATGAATAGTTATAATTTCTAATTTTAAACATACAACAATTAAAACAAGGGAAAATTGTGTCTAGGCCCCAAAATATTAAAGGGGATGTGAGTATGCCCACTGTATTTTTTTTGGTGCCAAAGCCCCTAATACCTAACACTCTTATGTTTCAGCCCTTTTTACGTTTCCCAGACCGCACAGAGAGAAAAAAAAGGCGAAAACCCAAAACTGCCCTTTCCCCTTGTCCCCCCCCCAAACCAGGTTGTCATCTCTCTCTCTCTCCCACTTCGCTCTCTGCAAACTAAGTTCATCTCGAGACCCATTTTGAAAACCGTAATTCACTCAAGCGTCCAGGAAAACCACAAAGAAAAATGCCCAAAAAAATTTAAGAAAAAAGGACTAGAAGCCTATGGAAGAAAATGTAAAGGAGACAAAACGCAGACGGAAGTGCTTCGTCACCGGCGACGCTCGGCGTGATTAGCGAAGGAGGAAATGCCAAGGTTATCCGCCTCCGCCCATGCCCTTATATCTCCCGCCGGTGGTTCTCCTCCGACATCCTCTGAGGAGGAGGATGTTAGACCCTAGAGGGGGGTGATTAGGGTCTTATGCTAATCTAATCCTGATTAAATGCCAATTAAAACTATATTGATTAATTTGTTCTTGCAAGAAATATATGAGATGGATATGAACAAGAATGATAAGAATAAGCACAAATAAAATATACGCTAAGCAAAACACAAACACACGATATGTTTACGAGGTTCGGTCACCACGACCTACGTCCCCACTCCTCACCTCGAGGAGATCTCCACTATCACAATCCTGTTTGGAAGCCGGAATTTCTACACACTCTGTTTACAAGTTTATCCAAAACCCTCACACAACAAACACTATGCAATCACACTTTACACACTAAGTGTAGGAACCTAGCCCGTGCCCTCCTCCTTAAGTGCTCGGATACAACCTCTCCCTAGGTTCGTCAACCGACGCCACTCCTATTGGATTCGACCCCGTCTCACGCCTCACACTTCTCTCGGTGTACAAGCGTATTACAAGTGATACTCACAATAATGGTTAAATACAATGATTTGTTCTCGATAACAAATGAGAACACAATGAAGCTCACTCTCACTAAATCACACACCACTACCCAACAATATATAGTATGAAAATATTATAAGCTCAATATAGTGTGTGTGATAACAGTGAATAGAAAATATGCAACTCAATAAATATAGCTAAGATATCAAAATGAAATAACAAGCTATATGAAAAGATGAGTTAGGAAAACTTCTAAATAGACAAGAAGAACTGTAGAGGATGATGAGGATAAGATCCTCAGTTGGAATTGATAGACTCTTCTTGTTGTAGAAAACTTCTTTTGAAACAGACAAACAAAACTAGCTTAAACAGCTCTTAATCTTTTGTTAAAAACTCACTGTAAAAACAAAACTCTTGGTTGTTGAAAGAGGAAGGCACTGGGGTATTTATACCCACTCAAGACATCAGCCAAAACAATATTGAAAAGACCAAAATAGCCCAAAAGAATCAAATCAGAAAATAGCCATTAGAAAGCAATCATCGGTTCGGCAGTCGACCGTGAGAAACTGGCAGTTGACCGCGAAGCACAAAGAACAGTAAACAGCTTTAAAAACACAGACGGTCGACCGTGGCGGTCGATCGCGAAAGTCTCTGGATGAGCCACGGTCGACCATCACGGTCGACCGCGATCCAATAAAAGGCATAATTTGAAAATGAACTACTGGCGGTCGACCGCAAACTGATACATACTGAAATACAGGTTTTTGGATGATTTGGAAAATACGTTAAAAATATCAAATCATTTCCAAAATTAATAAAACTTTGAGGAAAGTTTCTAAATGATAAAATAAACATGTTTGAAAAGGAATTTTTGGAAATACAATTTTCGTTTGTGAAAACTCACTGTTTTTGAAAAGAGTTCATAAAACCTGTTTTTCGTGAACACAAAAATTAAACTATGGCTTGTAAACTTGTGTATATATATCATGCATACATTATATATATATATTATGAAGTATGAAAGAGATGTAAACATGAAATAAAAGCTATTGTAACAAAGTTTAATTAAAAATCATTTGTATGATAGAAAAAGTCAAGCTTGTGTTGTGTTTACATATTGAACTTAAATATAATCATACGATATATGTAAACAAACTACTCTTATACCTAGGTGAATGCACACACATGAACTTGAATCTTTAACTCTTGATTGTCATGTGTTGAATTACCTGTAAAGAGAAGAACAAACCACAAAAACTAGAAAACAGATTAGGTATAAATTGTTTGGCAAATCATCATCAAAACCATAGGGCTAACAGAGGAGAGTAATGAGGCGACGGAAACCCTATTGAGCATGAAAAGGGTACTAGAAAATCGATAGGGGAAGAGGAAACGCTCGACGAAAGGAGCGTTCACCTCAAAGAAGAAGTAAGTTCCCAATGAATTGCGTGATTTTGAATTTAATTAATTTAATTGAGTGAATTGTATTTAATTGAGGTTTATTGGTTCTGTTTATGAGAAAATATTGGTCAGAAAATGGTTATTGTAGTGTAGAACCAGGTTTTTACTTTTGGAGCAATGAATGTCAATAATTCTCGTATGTTGTGGACGTTTACCCTTAAGTGTTAACTATTAGCTATTCATGTTAATAAATATTAACTTGTAATTAGTTAATGCCTTTACTGTTAACTGTCACCTAATTTGAATTTGAACGATTTGTTGTTCATGCAGGAAAGTTGATGTTGTAAGTGATATAAGGCCTAGTGCATGTTTCGGATCGTATAGTATAGTCATGCAAAAACTTCAACCAAAAATGAAGAAGTGGCATTGGGATGCCTACAAAGGCACTAACTTTGAGCACTACGTATTCTTAGGACCTCCAGCATGCGATCGACGGGCACTAGAGCATGTGCTCAGTCATTATGATGACGAAACTAATGAATTCTCTTTTCCCGATCCCCAAATAGGGTCTCTAGTTTCAGTCAAATTTGATGAAGAGTGAGTGCAAACTCACACGGGCTTCCCTGTTGATGGGGAGTTGATCTATGGGAATAGAGACCCTCACAACCGGCTTTGGAGGGAGTTCTTTGAAGATAAGAAAGAAATGTTGAAGGACAAGGCAAAGGCAAAGGCCAGAGCTACAGAATAAGCTGGTAGCATGAGGAAATATGTTGAAGAGTTACTGGAGTCACTTGTTGAGTCAAGTGATAATAAGGACATTGAGGATTTTGTGCTTCTTCAGATTTTGTACTAGTGTTCAATGATTTGGTGCCCGAACAGCTCGCAAGGCATCCCAAGATTGTTGTTTCAATATGTTGATAGTATTGAGAGAGTGAAGAGCATTGCCTGGGGAAAATTTATTTTTGACGAGACGAAGAGAGGCATTCAAATTATCGTTGAAGGGTTGAGGAAGCCAGGGGTTACATACGTACCCGGATGCATGCCGCTTATCCCTGTAAGTTGCATGTTCATATTGTTCACGGTGAAAATTGCCTTCATTGAATTCATTGTTATCTTGAATAACTGTTTTTTTTTCGGTTACAAAAGATCCGGTCTTTTTTTAGATCCGGTTACAACGAAATCAAAGAAAAAGAAAAAATTACAACTTTCCTTTTACAATTTTCCTTTAGAACAAATCGCAAGATCCTGTTTTGCGGTCTCTTGCTTGTGTGGGTTCTTTGCCGACGCCGGGGTTAATCAGTGGACCACCGCGCGATCTAGATCCGGTCGGATCTATACGATTCGACGGGTATTATTTCGCGAAGGAAATAATAGCCGGGGGGATTAGTTCACCAAGGAAATAATCGTCCTTAATTCTCGGGATCAAAGGCCAAGCTTTGATCCGGAGTGTGATCTCGTGTAGATCTCAGATCTGATCTTTACCTCTCTCGAACTCCTGCCTTTTGTGACGTGGACGCTCACCGAGAATCAGATCTGAATCTTCAAGTCTTCAAAACTCTGAGCTCAATCTTCAATTCGGCAGAGTTTCGGCTCTCAAAGTTCCAACCTTTTCAAATGAAACACCCTTGGCCTATTTATAGGCACCCAGATCTGTGCCTAGGCACAGATCTGGGCTGAGGTGGCTCGGCCACAAGTGGCCGGCCACCCCTGGGTGGCTCGGCTCATGCCGAGCCACCCTGAAGTGGCTCGGTTTCGGCCGAGCCCCTCAGGGTGTTTGGGTTCCTGTCGTTTTGTCGTTGTTCCCGTTTTGTCCGTGATTCGGTTGTGCGGTTGATTTGTCTGGACTCGATTTGTTGACCTGATTTGGTAGTAAATCCGATTCCTGATTTGGCAGTAAATCCACCTTTGAGTTCGAGTCCGAAACCGATCTTGATTCGATCGTGATTCGTCCGAGTCTGCCCTTGGTTGGATGACTCGTTGACTCTTCGAACCCTTGGCTTGATTCCTCGTCGCCTCGTTGGTTCGTCGGTTTGTGCCGAGCTGTGCTAAGGGACCTATAAGCAATTTTATATGCCTACAGATACCCCCTCCAAAGTATTTCAGCCTCGTTCTTTTATAGAAGAGTCTGGAATACTTTGGATATGATTGTCCCAACCTTCAGTCGGTGTAACAGGACCTTGGAATGGCTTCTGTTCTTGATTCCTTCAATCTTCCAGGCTATTCGGTGCTTTGTCGAATGTCTGTAAGGGTTCCGGTGCTGCATTTATTGTCTGACCGTTGTCGGAATTTTAAACTTGAAGTCGATTCCTGATTTTCTAATCTTTAGCTCGTGTTTGTTGGTTCAACCTTTAGCTGACCATCGATTGTTGGCGTTGAGTCTTTATTTGCGACGCGTTGTCCGGCGTAGTGTTGATGAGTTATCCTTAAGAATATTTACAAAAATATTCTCCAGGAACTTCTCAACCAAAAATAGGGAATAGTTTATACTCATATACCTTATTGGAGTAATTTCTGTGCCCAAATGAATTGAACCGGCTTGATAATGAGCCAAAAAGGCAGTAATTAGGCTCAAAAAATTTTCTGATCTTTCCGAATATGTGGGAGAGGCAAGAATAAACCAAGGACTGAACCCTCGGTCGATTTGAAGTTGTTTCGATGCTCGATTCAGCTTCAATTTGATTTCTGGTTCAAACCAGGTCTGGTCCGGTTCAACTTGGTCTGGTCCGGTTCAACTAGGCCTTGGTTCAACATTATAAAAGAGGGTTTTTTCCCCTCATTAGGGCCGGCCCCCCCTTAACCCTTTTTTCCACTTTTCTCTTCCCTCGAGCATCAATTCTCCCTCAAAACTTCATAGTTGCATTAGATCTAGTCTTCCTTTGGATCTTTGACTGAGAAATCCCTCAAAACTTCCATATTTAGAATTTCTCTTCGGCCCCTCGAACGCGTGTTTTGAGTCTCTTTCAAGATCTGATTTTTATTGGATCCACGAGCTTTCCCTCAGGTAAATCCTCAACCATTTTACAGGTAAATCCTCAACCATTTTAGCATATTTTATGCTTAATTCAATTTATGAACTTGTGGGGTCGCATGCGAGGGTTAGGATTAAGATTTGGCGCCTCGAGCTCACCTTTCAGGGGGGGGGGAATTGCAAAAAAGAGGAACTTTTTCTGAATCTGATTCCTTAACTTATTTTGCAGGTCTCTATGTCTCGTATTGCGAGAGGTCAATCCTCTACCGCGTCGGCTGATGGCGCGCCTCCCTCTTATGCTGGTGAGCTATTTTTTGGAAATTTACAAATTAGTCCATTTTTTCTTGGAAATTTACAAATTGGTCCTTTTCACCCCATTTTGTTCTCCTTGGCGAGGCAATCGGGAAGAGCCTTGATTCTCCTTGGCGAGGATCGACGCTTTAAAGATATGTTTTGCTTGGTCAAAACCATATCTCAAAATCAATAAAGGGGGCGTTTTGACGCTGCATTGTGCCTTATAAGGCAGGGATATATTATCGATATACCCTATCTTATAAGTGCATAATGTGGCCAAATCGTCTCACCCTTTATAAGGCAGTGACTCTATCTTACACATTCGTAGGATGAGTTCAACTTCCTTTTATGATTGAGACTAATAACTGTTTAAAAAAAATTTTCTTCCAGTGGAATATCCTTCTGGGGCGTTCTCATCTCACGCACTGTACGGACGTCATGGCGAGTATTATTCGACTTCCGACGATTTTTCCCCTATCCCAGTCACTCCTCGGTTTGCTTCGGGCACGTCGACAGAGGTTGCCCAAGTGGTGAAGGAAGGTGGATATCGAGCTCTTCGCCAGTTGATTACAGATGCGTCCCTCGTGAAGGATGCCAGTTCGATTCAGCCTCTCAAGAAGACCGGCTTTTTATTTGGCGACTCTGTCAGGGATCCGGATGTCGTTTTTATTGATGCTGAGCAGTGGCTTCATAAGACTGGCAGTGGTTTCATATATTTGCCGAAGATTCCTCGGCATCGTTCGTTGACTGAGCTCCGGCGTCAGGCTGTGACACGGGAGATGTCGTAGCGCTTGACGGAGGAGCATGAGAGCATTCACTGCGGATACATCACTCATCAGGCAGCTCCTGGTTCGAGCAGGAGTCACATCACTGGATTGCATCCTGGAGTATTGGGGTTAGATGCACCGCCACGTAACGAGCTTCTTGCCGCTGCTTCTACTTTGAAGAATCGTCTCGCTGCTTTAGGACGGGAGATGCATGCGACACGCCACAGGTTTTATGGTTGGGTCCATTCTTTGGATAATCTTTGGCGGACTCGCATGACGAAGTACGTCTTGAACCGATGGAGCGAGGAGTTGCACGCTTGTGGTCTGTATGCAGCCGTTCGTGCCACTATGTATGGTTTGCCTGTTAGCACGAAGCATTTCTTCGCTTTGTACGAGCTCTACAACCCAGATTCGAACACTTTTCTGACACGGCAAGGGGAGTTGGGCTTGGCCCTCCATGAGATGCATAGGATTTCTGGTTTGCCCATGGGACAAATGCTATATCAGGAATATTTTTCCTCCAACCAAGAATTGAGTCAGCTGAAGGATCGCATGCCCGACCGCTACGAGACTTTATGGGACCTCACATGTCACTATCATATTGCTTTGGCGCAGTCTGAGCCTTTAGCGAAGAGGACTAAGTCATTCGTGAGTCTGAAGCAGTTTGCATGCTACTTGTTCAGAAATCTAGAGAGCAATTCCGGCGAGGCTATTTGCGAGCTGGCACCACTCACTCCTTCAGGGGTGAATAATCTATTGAAGAAGATTGGCAAGAAGGTTGATGCTCATTCCTATACCACTAGCAGTCCTGAGAGTGGTTTTCCTACAGGGACCAAGTTCAAATCATTCTTGTGGCATGCGACCGCGCCGATTCGACCGATGACCCTTCTAGCCGGTTACCTCGCTATCTGGATGAAGAAATGCGTGGTCCCGTATCAGTCTAGTGATATCTTACCATTGGAGGTGCTCTACCCATCGGTTCAGCTTGCCTACAAAAAGGAACTTTCTCTTCTTCCGGTGATGGTGGCTATAACATTCATCGAGGGCTTCGACAGATTTCTGGTGCTTTTACACGGAAGGAAAGTGAATCACCGGCTCAGATTCCTACTATTAAGGTGGAGCTTCCGTACACTTATTTGATGGCTTGGTTCGTCCTTCATCGGTCTGATATGATGTCAGTACCGTATGCCACAGACCCCTCCGCTCCCCTACTACAGCTGTTTGAGAATGGCAAGTGGGAGGGGCGAGGATTCCCTGATGTCAGATAGCAGCTACAGGTCCACAAGTGTTGGGCGTTTTCCGCTTGTTTTCCGCAGTTCTCCGGTCGATACGGCGAGTGTCTGATTGATGAGGAGAGGCCGAGGGAGGATCGGACTCATTTAGACATCGGCTGCTTTAATTGGCTGGTGAACATCAGGCCGAGTTATCTGACTTTCCGGGTGAGGAATCAGTGTTTTATAGAGCCATACCTACCCTGCCGATTCGCTAGCCAGTTTGGTTATGATCAGCTTTATGTTGGGAATCCACGTCAGCAGCTTCGGACCCACGGCGGTTTGGTGGACGGTCTTCGTGCATGGTTGTGGACCGTGACGGGCTGTACTGGTGCTAAGTTCAGTCTCCCGAGTTCTGAGCGGCAGTTGAACCTCATCTTCTTAAGCTGCAAGTGGTTGTTAGCAGCCAATAAAACTATTCCTGTGAAGCCGATTGCAGAGCTAGAGGCTGAGGAGGCTTCTCAGGTTGATTCCCGTATGATTTGGGAAAGTGCTCGATCACACAGGGCACGGCACAAGACCCGTCAGATTGACGAAGAGGGAAAGAAGATCTTTCATTCTGCTGATGAAGCTTCAGGCGGAGATCTTGAAGATCACGAGGATTATTCTGAACGAGGTTGGTTTCTTAATCTTTCCCTTTATCTTTCAGAATTATTAAGCCTGACAATGGTTTGATGTTTCAGGGACCACAGCTGACCAGGATGAAGAGTTCTGTCCTTCTCCCCAGGCGAGACCTTCGATTGTTGCCCCTGCCGCTAGGCGGAAGAGATTAGCCCGCAAGCCGCATGTAGTTTCACGAGCATCGGATATGGGTTTAGCCGGTGACGACCCTGCTAGTGATGGAGGTAACATCTATCCCATAGACTAGCCTCTTGATCATTCAGAACTTTGATTTACGCTTTTCGATTTCTATATAGGAGAGCGTGGGGAGAGCGAGATGAGTCCTGATCCTGTTTTTCACGATTCTATATCTTCTGGTGAGCCCGACTCACCGCCCCAGGTAAAAAGGCCTGCAGAAGCTGGTGACATTAGGGAGACCATCGATGTAGGACCCGATTCGATGAATCCAGGTACATCTACCATTAACAATATACAAAGGAGTTGAATGATTTGGAATTTGTGCATTCCCTGATTGTCTCTATACTTCTTGCTCTTTTAGATAATTCGCAGGAGGCAAACGTGGATTTTGGGAATAGAGAGGCTGACGCACCCATAAGAGGTAACTTATTTCTATTGGTCGTAGTCTCTTCATTCTCCTTTCGTACTTATATTCTCTTGTGTCAGATTTCTCGACTGATGATTTTGACGAGGAAGGCTTGCTTGTGGACACTCCTATGTTCCACTTTATGTATGGCTCTCCTCAAATCGATGACCAGTTGCCTGGAGATGTATTTCCTGAGTCTACGCTCCCTAAGAATCCCGAGGATGGTTTTTCTGAAGGTACGTAGCTCTTCTCAAGTTAATCATAGGACCAGTCAATTTTTGACTAATGCAACTATAATATGATGCATCTGAGAATTCTATTTTGTATTTGACAGGAGCTTTTGTCGAGACTGATCCTGTTGAGCCGGCTGTGGGACCAACTACACCAGTTGATACACCCCCACCCGTTACAACTCCACCACCCCCGGTGATTCAAAGGGAAGAAGGTATAACTTAAGCAACTGAGGAATGTCATTCATTTCTTCATCAAGGCTTTTGACGGATTTCTCCTTTTTGTGTAGGGCTTTCTTCTCGGCTTCACGTCCTTGTGAAGGAGTTATTATCAGACAACGACCCAGAGAAGATTGTCATTTGCATAGAGATCCGTTCCTTCTTCTCCTTTGTGAATGCTATGATTGACAAGCTCTTCCACGGCGGACTTTCCCTTCACCAGTTCAAGCCATTCCTTGATCTTAAGATAAATTCAATAAGGGATGCAGGGTACCCAGATCTGGCGAAGTCTATTGTTGATGATCTTGACTGCCTAGAGCGTGAGCTTCAGATGTTTCGTGAGCTCCGGGATGCAGGTGCCTCTTCATTCATCGCTGCCGAGTTGGATACTCACTTACAGACATGGCGCGATGCTAGGTTTCTTGCTGAGTTCGACATTCAGGTGCAGCGGGATCGAGTGGACCGAGTTGAGGCCCACCTTGCTGCTAAATCATCTTCTTTTAGTGGAACTGATTTTTTATCTTTATCTTTATTATGATTCCTCATTCCGTTTGAAATGATTGACCATAATACTTTTAGGATTTTTGGCAAACCCTCAGCCCTCAACGGATTTGATTAGCCTTTACCGACTACCGTTTGAGTCGGGCTAGCATGCGGATTGTCTAAATCCGTTTCGAATGTCACGTTGTGCTAAGAGAGTGAATTCTCTGAGACTTTCGTGCTATGATGTTGAATACATAGACTTCGCCATTGTTATGGGAATAGGCTACCCGGCGACACGTATTAGATGTTGACTTTAGGATTTTTGGCTAACCCCCAGCCTTTAACGGGTTTGATTAGCCTTTACCGACTTACCGTTTGAGTCGGGCTAGCATGCGGATTATCTAAATCCGTTCCGCATGTGACGTTGTGCTAAAGGAATGAACTCCCTTAGACTTGATGCTACAACTTCGAATATGTAGACTTCGCCATTGTTATGGGAATAGGCTACCCAGCAACGTGTATTAGACGTTGACTTATCCCTACTTAGGCTTCGGGATAAAATTCCCCAGAATCGAACTCTGGTGTCTTTTTCTTCGGAGAAAGACTAAACCGGCGACGCGTGTTAGGCGTCGACATATCCTTTCTTAGGATTCAGGATGAAATTCCCCATGCGTGTAAGGCATGGATTTTGGTGTTATTAATAACAATCTGCCACAATGTTGAATATGTGAACGGGCGTTCTTTTTAACGGTTAAGAACTAACTGGCAGCGCGGATTAAGCGCAGACTTATCCCTACTTAGGCTTTGGGATAG
The DNA here is from genome assembly GCF_001876935.1 of Asparagus officinalis. Taxonomy (NCBI): domain Eukaryota; kingdom Viridiplantae; phylum Streptophyta; class Magnoliopsida; order Asparagales; family Asparagaceae; genus Asparagus; species Asparagus officinalis. The sequence continues at coordinate 56,693,360 of NC_033801.1, forward strand.
AATACCCCAGAATCAAATTCTGGTGTCTTTTTCTACGGAAAAAGACTATACCGGCAGCGCGTGTTAGGCGCAGACTTATCCCTGCTTAGGATTCGGGATAAACTTCCTAGGATGAATCCTAATTTGACAAATTTTGGAAAATATCAATGCGGGAAAGGAAGAATTTTATATTCTATTTCCCGGTCTTCTTTTAGGATGAAGGCGAACCCGAATACAAGGAAGGAAGAATTTTATATTCTATTCCTTGATTCTGGAAAGGAAGAATTTTATATTCTATTTCTAGTGCAAAAGAAACTAAGAGTGGGATTTCCACTCCGAGAATCTGAAAAATCTAGATAAACTTGCCTTTTATAGGATTGGTTATCTAAACTGAAAAAGAGTTCTTCGTTTATCGAAGTGAAACTTCAACTTCGGTTATAGCCATGAGAGGGCTTACCCAAAGAGAAGAAGAAGGGAGTTCTTTCGTTTATCGAAAGGGGACTCCGAAATGAAAGTGGACCTCTTGTTCATGGAAAGAGTCAAGAGGGCCAGAAAGACATTTTTAGTGGACCCACTGTCAATTGAAATTGATCAGTGAGGAATTTTGGTGGTGAAAAAAGATTTTGGGTTATCCTCTAGAATATTAAGTGTAATATTCTTCAAGAAACTTCCCGGTAAATGGGTTATTCTGAATGTACTAGGGATAGTACTTTTTCAGAAACTTCCCATTTATTGGCATTAATTGCCTGGTGCCTTCTTGAGTAATCAGGCGATATGCACCGTTTGAGTAGACTGTGTCTATCACAAACGGTCCTTCCCATTTGGGTTCAAATTTACCTTTCTTCTTGGAGTTGAGGATTATCGGTCGGCGAGCAGCGAGGACCAGATCTCCTTCCTTGAAGCTTCTCTGTCGGACTCTTTTGTTAAAAGCCCTAGATATTCTGGCTTGATAAAACTCAATGTGTTGTTGAGCCTCCAAGCGCTTTTCATCCAACCTCTCGAGTTCTTCGAGACGCTTTTGATGGTGTTCTTCTGTTGTCATCTCAGTTGCGAGAGCGATCCGAAGTGACGGGATTTGAATCTCCAAAGGTAGCACAGCCTCGCATCCGTATACCAGCGAATATGAGGTGGCTCCTGTAGGTGTGCGTATGGTGGAGCGATAAGCCCAGAGTGCTTCACCGAGTTTATCGTCCCAGTCTCATTTATTGGTCTTCACGAGCTTTGACAGGATCTTAATGACCGTCTTGTTGAAAGCCTCAGCTAGTCCGTTTGCGGCGGGATAATAAGCTGATAATCACATTTTTATTACAATTTTATACCCTCATTATCTATTTTATATAAATAAATATATCACTAATAATTGTTTTCATTTATTTTCATTTAATCTTTAATTAAAAAGAATTAA